>NC_045642.1:33826023-33893523 GCF_009829145.1 Chiroxiphia lanceolata
TTGTTCCTTGCTTATTTGAGCAGTTTGAAAAATCCTTTCCCTAAAGTTTTCTGAAGGTCAGTTTCTGAGCCAATAACAGAGAAAGGAATAGAATATCTTGTGTTAGATAATGCTCTAATGCTATTAGCATCTGAATTCTTATATGCTGTATAAATCTCTGATAAGTTTTAAAAGCTGACATAGCAAAACACAGGTAAAAATATCTTAACTATAACATTTCAAGGGGGGTTAATGTCTTTGAGGCGAATCTTTATCACTGAAATGTTATTTGCTTTCTTTTTTGTTTTGAGTACTGAGCCCTCTCATTGGCATCATTTCACCAAGTTTTTAAGAAGAGGGGGAGAAGGAGAGAGAGATGGAGAAACTGTGTGAAGTTTCTTCTAATGCATAATGCATTTAAACACTGTAGTTTCTGGATTGATGCCACTAACCAGCTCAGAAATGATTCCTGTTTCCTCCTTACAGACTTGCAGCAAGGAGTCAGAGATGACCATGTCTATAGTCATTCCTAGCTGGTGTCGGAACATGACAGTTCTGTCGTTCTGGGTCAGTGGCGAATAACTCACTCAAATGGTGCAAAGTCAGCCAGTTCTTAATTTTTTATCTCCTTAAGAGTGCATTCAGTGACTTCATCACTGAGAAGAATGACTCCCCTGCCTAGTGTGATCAAGATCTGGAAATTTGTTGCATCAGCACATTTAGCCTGGACTGCTACTTGATTGGTGGGGCTTATATTTGATCTTATGGCAGATGGGTCAGCTCTCTGGCTAGGAGAATCTAGATCCAGAGGGTAACTCAGTTTTCCCCATCTGAACCTGAAGAAAGAGAAGTCTCATAACTTGCCAGGTTTTTCATTTGGGGTCTCTACACAGAGCCAACCCTATCTTCTCTGAAGCGGGGGAGAAGGGTCATAGTTCTCTGGAGTCCAACTCGTGAGATTCTTCCTTAGAAAAAGCTCAGGGATACAAACCAGTCTAGGAAGACTTTGTAGACACTGCATATTTGTGTTTTGTAATATTTTCTGCTACAATGAAAGACTTGAAATGGAATTACAAGTTATGAGCAAAAAGGCAAAACATCAAGTGTCTCAGTTTGTGCTGTGAACTTTTAAGCAAGTAATGTTACAACAAGTCAATACCCTGTGGTTTTGCTATTTTTACGCTTCCTTATTTTCGAAATCCAATTCATCAAAACATTTGTCAAAAACTTTCCCCCCTGTTTCTACACAATTATGTGTATGTCAGTTCTTTTAATCTCTTAAGGCAATCCAAAGCATCTTATGGGACAGTTTGGCTACAGAGGGAGGTGGCCATGGCCATCCCCATCCCATCTTTTTCACTTTATTTTTAATCATATTATCCTGAAACAAATTGGTAAAATTATATGATGGAAGAAAATAAGTGGCTTATCTGCCTTTCTGATATCGTAGTCTCTCTCTTTTTTTCTTTTTTTTCTTTTTTGTCAAGCAGCTGGAATTTTCTGACCAGAATTCACGTCTGTATGCTTGCTGCTGCTTCCAATTTGAGGCACTTGGATATTCTTAACTCTGTCTTCCCTCATGGCTGAAGCCAGACTCTAAGAAACTGGCAGGGACTAACTAGGGGCTTCAGCTTTCATATGCTTGCTCGTTTAATCTGTCTACTGTACTTGAAAGACAAAACATTTTAGGCTTTTTCCACTTTTAAACATCCAATATTTATAGCACATAAGTCATAGATGGTTTACACTCTACCTTTACAAGGCTTCTTGGAGGAAAAGACTTCTGAAAAATGGTACCCTTGAAAATAAATACAGACAGGTCCAAAGCACACAGTTGTAGTCTGGAACATGATTCACCAGTGGGAGTGAGCACTTGATTGAATCCTTAGTTTTGAGCACCAAATAGTGTAACACTTATAAACAGTATTAGCTATGTTTCCAAATACCTAGCACACTATATTTAAAGTACAGGCTTTAACTTAAACCTACAAGAGCAGACTGTGAGTGTTCCCACGTAACCCTTCACATTCTGGCATTTTCCAGACTGCCAGCCAAATGAACACTTTAGGAGGAGGTGCATATATATGTCTGCAGCACCCAGCGGGTTAATCCACCCTACTGTGCATAGGTGTTGGAGCTCTTATGGTATGTAAGACTTGCCAAGTTTGGAGTTGTTTTGTATTTTTAAATTTTTTCTGAACCATGCATTCACAGCAAACATCTCTTCTTATGCTGTTCAAGTGTTTGTGAATGCATATCAAGACAGTACTCTTATTTGTGTTTTATGTAACATACACATTTGTGTATATTTTATCACCTGAAAAAGCTTTTATGCTTCATTTTGACACTTTTCTATTGAAACATCTTTTTTTTGTGCATTCAGACATCCACCATTTTTTCTTTAATGTGTCTTAAAATAGACCAATGTGCATTTTGGACTTGTGGCCTAACAAATGTCCTTTTTAAAAACTGAAGCTTTTAACTTAGTATCTCTCAGGAATAACTATCTGTTACCTTTCTAGTCCTAACTCTTTTTTAATTACTTTTTGGAAATGATGAAAAAATCCTATGCATGTGTACTTGTATGTCATATTTCAACTGGTGCTTTTTTAATAGGTAAATAACCCTCTAAAGAGAGATTTCTAGTGTGAACAGTACATGGTCTCTTTCTGTGTTAGTGGGCATCATTTTAAGGGCTGTCTCCTGAACAAGATGCTCTGTCCAACAGCATGTGATCTAAGGGGAACTGCAAGACATTAAAATATCTCACAGTTCATAACTGCTTTTAACAGCTGTAAGGAAAATTGAGATGCTCTGATGGCTATTTTCCTTTGGAAAAAAAAAGTCACTTTTATTCTTAAAAGGAACTACGTTAATGATTTAATGAAGAAGAACAGTACAGGATGTTAGCCATCATCTACTTTAAAGTTCTCTACATTCTGCTATATATAAACAACTGCAAAATGTTAAAGGTTAAATATTGATGAGGTACAATTGAGCTAAATTACTTAACTTCAACTGCAGGTAGAATTTTAATTGAACTTTGCTATTTTGCCCACATTTGATACTACTGTAAGGACATAAATAAAAGGATAACAGAAAAGAAATGGTACTTTAAATACAATATAGTTTTTTTAATGTATACTTACTTTTGTGCAGTTGATTGAGAAAACTAAAAACTTTATCCTGGAACTACAAAAAGGAAAATAGTCTCTTAGAGGAGATGTGCTTTTAAAAAAAAACAAACCCAACTTTTTTTTGTCTGCTGAGTTCTTTAATGACTTGTTATTGTTGCCCCAGCTGTAGCCAGTCTGCAGCTGGTATTCTTAACAGAATTATTATGAGAATACTAAAAATGCTTCTCTAAAAATATATAAAAAAGTGATTTAAAAGAACTCTATTAGACTGCAGCACAAGGACACTTTTTGTGACAGTGTTTAGTAGAACGAAAAATTTAAATAAAATAACAGCTATTTACATTCACACTGCAAAGTAGTTACCAACGCATATAAAATACTTAAACCTATTTTAATAATGGCTTTCTTCAGCCTAGATACCAAAAAAATGGGAATTAACTTCCCAACATGTGCTGAGGTGGGGAGGGTGGGAATTGAAGTTAAAACCGTATAGAAACAAGTGCATTGAACACTTTCCTGTTGAGGTACAAAGTGAGTTTCACTTTTAAATAGAAGAGCATAATAAATCAGCATAAAGCACAAGTTTTAATGAGTGTATCTGCTATGGAATTGTGCAGTGCTTGCAATTCTCTTTGAACAAGACAAGGATCTGGTCTTACACTCTTTGCTCAGGCAAAACTGCCACTGACATTCATGATAATTTTGCTTGAATAGAACAAGTGCTTGATAGTGGTTGTGCCAGCATGAGGGGTGTAAGATTAAGATAAATGTGCAAAAAATACAACTTCAAATGGCTGCACCTTTGACTTCTCAGGCTAGCGTTTCCTCCAACTACAAGGATCTTAATTATAACATTTGCTGGTTCAAAGATTAACATTTAGCATTCTGGGAAAGACTTTCTGGACTTTAGTAACCTGATCAGCACGGTCTCCTTTTGGTCTCTGCCTCTTTCTGGTTCTTTGTATTGCAGGAGAGATGATAGTATCTGGCACATTCCTTGGATGACTCGAAGATAGCAGCCTTCTGTGTTTGGGGCTGAAAGATTGTGAACTCTTGTGTTAGCAGAAATGCCACACAGGGGAGGTGAATAGAACATTAGAAAAGCTTTAGATTTAGGTACTGCAGCGCAAGCAGAGTTGAATTTGAGAGCTGGGACTTAAGTGGACATTTGTCCCTGCTTTCTTCCTTAATAAAATCTGAGTGTTAACTGTGGGTAAGGGCATTTGAGAGATCACTAAAAATGAATCACTGAGTGCCCAGAAGAGCTTTATTATGATATACTATGGAGAACTTTAGAATATACCTAGTTCTTTTTAAGTGCTTATTAGATGCATGCAGGAGTTACTATTATGGAAGTGAATTGTTTTGCTGCAGAAGCAAAATAATTTGCCAAATTAAAACGTCAAAATAAAACTCATCAAAAATCTGGATCTATGTGGTCCTTTCTGGCCCTGTGCTCCCATCCAATTTTCTCTTGCCCAATGAAAAGCTATTGAGCAAAAAATCACAAGCTCCAAACAGCAACATTTGTTGTGCTTGTGTGTGTGTTATCCATTTGAAAACCCTGACACAAATACTAAATCTGGGGGAAAAAAATCTCAGTGCAGAAATCCTGACTGGTCAAATTGATTTAAAAAAAATATTACTAAATTTTAAAAATCCCCAGATTGATATCAGGTTCTAGTGCTGACTTCTTGAAAGTAGAGCCAGGAGAGGTCACCTATTTCAGTTTGTTTGCCCCAGCAGTAATTAGATGGAATGAATTATCCTGCTCCCTAAATTCTGTATGGATGTTGCCACTGCCCAGTTAACCAGTGTGAAAATACCACGAAAAATAAATCATTAAACTATACTCTTATTACTAACTTGCCAGTTCCAGAGAAACAAATGCAGCCACATTTACATATGTGTCCATCTGTCTGTTTTTACACTTTATGTCTTCAACCAGTGGGTGAAATTGTTTTAATCCAAGCTGCAGCATGATTTTTTAAAATTTTTTTTCCCCTGCTGATATTTCTGTGTATGCGTATGTTATTTGTAGATGGACATGCATATTCTTGACAGTAGCTAGTTCTTAATTGCCCTTTTAAGTAACCTAATCTATCTGGCCACGGTAGTTTTAACTGAAGTAAGCAGCAGAGTTCTCCATGGATAATTTTCGTTAGTTAGCAGATTGTTACCATCTCAATGTTGCTGAAATCCCTAATCTCAGGTCAGCGTGAAGCTGCAGTGGTTACAATCCTGTTGCCTGATGCAGTGTGAATGGAAGTGCTTTCTGTCAGAAACATGTGGTCTCTTCAGTGGAGAGCCTGCGTAAATCCTGTGTAAATAGAGGGAGGCTAACAAAGGATGAGCCCCTGCAGCTCAGAGCATTTGGAGCCATTTGGAGGCTGAATTTGCTAAATGCTGCTTATACCGCCTGAAAAGTTGAAGAGAAAGGAGCATAAAATCCCTTCTTTTTTCTCTTTCTGCTCCTACCCTGGGGGGAGGGAGTTAAGGGCCAGGGAAGCCTGAGGTAAGCCTATGAAGACTGTTTTTTCAGTGCTCTTTTGAGTGTGAAAAAGGTGGCATGGGTCACTGTCCTCTCTTTAATGTCGGAAAACCCACACAGTTAGTAAATGTTGCATGTAAACTAAAGCATTTCGTCCCTTCTCCTGCACTCCACGGCAGTGGGCCATGAACTAGTCACTTGAAAATCACAGAAAAATTTCACTTCAACATGTCTGGACAGTTTAGCACAGCAGGAACGTAAGAGAGATCAGTAATTAGCAGGTTGCTTTACTGTTGTTCTCCTTGTCTGCATTGGAATACTTTTTTCACCTGATGTGAAAAAATGTTGGATTACAAAGAACGAATCATGAACCTTCGGGCTGTATAAAAGACCTTAACATTTAAACTGCTGTTTATTATTTTTGTCTTAAAAAAAGCTAGAAAAATACATTTTTGGCTTTTGGTAGAATCTCTAAGGTTTCTCAATTCACTTCACAAATAAACATGAGCTCTAAACACAGAAAATTAAGGACGCAAAAAAGCCAGTCTTTTTTCTTAATTTTGGGCTGAAAAATATAAAAGGGGAAATGTGAAACATAACAGTTTTGCAAACAGATTTGAAAGCCTTAGGTCACTGATTTTACAGCATGCATGGCTATAATAACAGAGCTGGAATGTCATTCCACAGTTGTAAATGCCTTTTTGCAAATGAGATATATTAATGATTGTATAGAGGTGCCTATCCAGAAATAGAAAAGGAACAGTTTTTATTCTGCCTCTTTTTGGAAATACACTTTATATACAAGATACCATGCAACTCTTTAAGCCTTTAGGACATATTGTGAGATGGCAATAGGGACTTGCTCCTGACTGACAAACTATGCAAGGATGTAATTAGATCATGTAGAATGGCTTTGTAGGTGAAGTCTGATAGTGGCTTAGGTTTTCCTCCTATCTGAATTTTCAATAGTTATTCATGCCTTGTGTGAAATTCGTACATGTCATCTTTACAGTGGAATTACTGGGTTTTATTCGGGACAGCAAAAGATCATAAATATCTTCCAAAGAATAGCAAGAGAGAAGCCCAGCTCTTTGTCTCCTTACTGCTTCTAGAAGGGCAAAAGAATAACATTTTCTGTAGTAAGAGAGATGGTAGTGCTGCATATCCGAAGTCTTCCTATTCCCTCTAGTGCACCAGTGTCCAACCTGCCTTTCTCTCCAAGATGCTCACTGAGACATAGAACAGAGCACCATGAGATATGTGCCTGGTGTCTCAGACACACAAAATGGGAGAGACACAGTGGTCTGATTACAGCAGCTCACTTGAGGATACTCCACTCCGGAAAGTGGTGGCTGAGCATGCCTGCCAGGTTTGAACAGCTTCTATGTCTCCTTTCCTCCAGCAGTAATTTAGCAAAACCAGCACGCATACTGGCAGAGCACTGATGATGATGGCACATCTGTAAGCTGGGATGCCCACTTGAATTGCTCGTGATTTTCAAAGTCCCAGGTTTGCCACCCATAATCCATCTTTACTCAGTTTCCCTAGGAAGTAAGCTGCAGGAGACAAGTATGGCTTCTCTGGTGTGAGGAGACTTAAGTCAACTTCCTTGAACAGGGATCATTAAGAGGAGGAGAAAAAAAACCCCAATCCATAGCCAGGACTTTATTCAAAGGGCTGTGATCTACTGGAGCTGTAAAGCTAAAAGCCTGATGATTTTAACTGGATGGAATGGAGATAAGGACTTCTCCTGAAGGGTCTTTTATTCTGGAGCTGACCTTCCCTCTCTATTAGTTCTCCCTACAACACAGACTGTCTTATCTTCAAAAACTTCTTCAGACAGTTCTCTTTCCAGCTTTTTGGCAGTGGTAATTTACCAGATTTTTAAGATTTTTCTCTGGTGGTGATATGGATTATATTACTAAGTTGAATGTCCTTATTAATAATGGTTTTAAATACTTATGTGTCCAGAAGGATGCATTATAAGTACAAACAAACACATAATGGCAAATTGTGAATATAGGCTACATGCAGTCTCTTCTTTGTTTTGCATTTATATCTACATATTCCACTCCATCAAAATATTAGACTGCAAGATTGTAGAGGAGGTTACTTAAGATCAGCATAGTACACTGCAGCTTTTGTTTTCAGAATCCTTTAGCTTTCTTTTCATATTGCTTCCAATATTTTTAGAAAAGGGACCTCTGATGGTGAAGAAACTCAAACACTGGGTGCTGAAATGTACTTTTCCAGAAATCACTTTTTCAACTGCTCTACTTGTTATAATGGTAACAGGAACTATTTCTATAGTTTGAATTTGGACTGTTACCAGCCTGCTGTGCTTTGGCCTGACTAGGTTGTCCTTTTCAGTTATCATTTTGCATAGATTGGGAGTTTGTTATTTGTCCTGTTCACAAGTCGTGAAAACACAGGATGAGCAGCTTCTAAACAACACTTGCTTCATCTGTTGCCGGGTCTTTACTCTGTGAGGAACACAAGAAAAGACTTGAGAAGGGTTGAGATAATAGTGATAGTGTGGAGGACTGACAGAGAAGAATTCATTGATACAATAAGGTTGGACAGGCTTTCTGTAGAACTGGACTCTGTTGCTTGAAGGGTCCTTAGCACATGAACATTGGGGTCAGCAAGCTTGTCTGTCCAAGGAAATGAGTTTGCAGCAAGTTAAGTTGGAATTATGGTGCAATGGAAACCCTGCTGTAACTATTTCTTTGATATTTTTTAAAAGTGGTAGTCTCCTTTGCTTTCAGTGCAAAACAATTTATCTTGTGGAAGGCAACTCAACATATGCTAAGAGTGCCAGAACACAGAGCTAGTGTGGAAGCCCAACTTCACACTGTGTAAAGAAGACTTGTATCTTCAGCCTCCTCCACAAAACCTTCCCCTAGAAGAGGCAGTCTTCAAGGAATCCCATGCGGGTCACTTTACAAAGTTTCTTGTAAAGTCTCTCCATCTTTTATAAGGGTTATCGAGACTATTTCATAGCATTACTGTTATCTTAAACAAGCTGGGTAAAATGCCTAATTCTCTACTGGCTTGAATTCTGCATAGTTCATTGACACCTCCACAAAGAGAGAGCCATTTGAAGAATTCTCCTCTTTCCTAGAACAGTGATAGGGTTTTGCAATCAATTCTACTCTTTGCAAGAGAATAAATGAGTGAACAGTGTGGAAAGAGGAGAAAGCCATCCTTAATTTTTTATTGTTTTTTTTGGTGCTGGTGAAATAGAGAGACAGTGGGCCAAAATCAAGGCTAAATTTCTCCTCCAGAAAACTGGGATAACTGTGTTTGGACAATTGCACTTTCCATACAATTTAGGATTTGACTCTACTCTTCCAATCCAGGATATGAACAGATCACATAAGCAGACTCACTTGTAATGATGATTTAAATGATTTAAATTTTGATTCCTTCATAGAGTAGTTCAAATATAGTTAATCCAGTCTACCATAAAGTTACCTTCCTGTCTGTTAATCTTATTTCAGTTCTGGTAATTTATTTGTCTTCATGTAATGTAACTGATATTTATTTGGATATATTTATAAGATCAGACCCTCCATATGCAAGAAGTATATCATTCCATCTCGGAAAAGACAGTTTATGGGCTATTTCTATGATTTCTTCCTACTGGAAACTGTATCCACTAATGCGAGCAGTTGTAGTCCTATTAAAGATATGACAGGTTACACAAGATTGGGCTAGTGATTCACCAGGAGCAACAAATCTCGCCATATTTTTTTTCTCATATAATTTGGAGGTGCAACATTTGAATTTCCTTTCATGGGGTTATGGAACAAATTAAGGAGGCACCAACTCTTACAATTTCAGCTGCTCATTAGAGTGGGAGGGCAATGGGAGCTTTAGCTAAACTTTCCTTTCTTGGGCTGCTACTAGCTTTTTAAAACCAAGATAATAATAACCTCTTCAAAAGGTCCATTGATTTAGTATGCAGTCGACTCCTACTGAGGATGCTCACATACAGGAGAGAATGTATATGCAGATAGACAGGAATTTGTCCATACAGAATGAACTTGTGCTTCTGTGGTTTGAAAAGATGGTGCAGAGCAGAAGTTTTACAGCTCCACGCATCCTGTGCATACACGCATTGGTTTTACATAAAGAGACAAAGATATCTTTATCCGCACGACAGATAGACAAACAAACTGACTGACTTCAAACTTACACTTTCAGTAGGGATTTTTTCCCCCCATCTCCGGGTACTGCTTTTCAAAATTGCCTGAGGCTACAGTACAGCACCTCAGATCCCCAAGGCCCATTGCCTGGCTCCTAATAGCCACTCTCCATCTGTGTCACATGAACAGCTGATGAGATAGCTCCAGTGTCTGTATTTTGGAGAGCATATCCACCCAGGTTAAAATGCTGGGGTTGCCAAGGAGCAGTCAGAAGCCATTAGTGTTTGTGAGAATTTGCCTTGCAGCAGTTCCTTGGCATAGTGGAAAGTGTGTGTGTGTGTGCGCGCGCGTGTGTGTATGTGTGCGTGCGCACGCGTGTCAGTGAGAGACAGAGGAGTAGGGTGGATTATATGGAGGGGAAGAGAGCAGTCAAAAGGAGTGCTTTCTAAATAACCAATTTATTGCAAGAGTGAACAGTTGGTTACAGAGTTTAGAGCTTCTGTAATCTCTTTGATTAGTTTACTATGATTTGGCTCTCCTTTCTCTATCATTAACAGAAAGAAAACAAAACACAAAATAAAAAAACAAAACAAAAAAAAAAAAGAAAAAAGAAACAGAGCATGAGAAAGAGAGCAGCGACTTTAGGGTCTTGCTCTGGTGTTTGGGCAGATGGAAAGGAGCTGCTCTGCCTTGGGGCAGCGTGGTTGTAATGAAGTGGCCTGTCAGTCTGTAAATAGTGAGGGTCATCTCTTCCATGTGATGGAGGGTATCACATTGCAGCGAAAATGGAAATGTCAATAAAATTAATCTGCCAGCTCTTTGCTGTGGCTTTTTCTGTTCTCTCCGGTCCAAAAGGGTTGGTTTTTCAGAGGGGAGGCAGTACAAGAAGGGTGATCTGGCGTGGGAAGATGGAGCTGAAATGCAAGTTTTGAAGCAAATGGACTGTATGTAGCAGCAATGTATTTCTTTTAGTAGCACTACAGATCTAGACGAAGCTACAGGAATTAGCTTGTGAATCTATAGCATTCCTCAGGAAGCTATGGACCGTCTAGCTCAGGCTACATTGAGCACAGAGTTTATTGTTTTAGGCTTTCTTGGACAAGGTTTTTACTTAGCATGGGATTTATGGCATTTACTGCTAATGAATGTCTATTCTTAAATTACAAAAACCACCGTCTCAGCACAATTCCCAGATGTCCTTCCAGGACCTCAGCTTCTTAAACACCAGCAGGGAGCATAAACTCTCCACTTCTCTGTTTTCCTCTTTCGTGTGGCTCCGGGCTAATGATGTGTAAGGAAAACACAGCAATCTATAAAGTCTCAGTGCTGTCCCAGTATTCTTCATTTATTTTGCATTTGATTATGCCACAAGTCGGATCTTGTTTCTTTCCTTTTTTTAAAGTTATTAGTTCAAATATTAATGCAGGAATATGGCATATATTGCTGCACTTGATTGATGCCTTCCCAAAAACAGGAAGACGTGCTCGTATGAATTTTAAGAAAGTAGGGGTCCTGCAATGCCTTGCCAGAAGAGTTTTTCAGATACATAATTTAGATGCCCTCCAGGCAGGCTTTCAAGGCATTTTTGCTGGAGGGCAAGAAAAAATAACTATGACTGTTAAAAGTAAATGATTTTTGCTAATGCACAATTAATGCCAGGAAAAAGCACAGAAGAGAAAGATGTTGATGGAAAGTTCTGATTAAGTGAGAGCTCTACCTTGATGTGCATCTTTTTTTTAATGATAATAATCACTGATGCAGAGACGTAGAAGTTTTCATGTCATGCAAATGCTATATGCAGGGTCATGCTAGGTGTACGTGTTTGCAAGTGCGTATGTATGTGTGCTGGGAGGTGATGGTTACGGGGAGTGGCTCATCTGACAGTGTGTTATGTGCACTGAACAGTGACATGGTTACTGCCACCTCTGCAGAGAGCCTTGAATATATAGACTACAGAACATTTAACTTGATTACTTATACGTATATATTCAGAATGGTTGTAGGGATGCATTTACAGTAAATGGGTTTTCTTGTGGCAGGTTTTCCCACATTGAATCCGATAATTGACAAAGAACTATTGCACTATGTCAAGCACACAGTTATAATTGAATTAATGATATATGCATGTATGAAACCAAAATTAGTATTTGAAGAGACACAGTTTTTAATTTTTACATATTTGTATCAGTGTTCTTATATAATGTTCTTATACATGTGCCTGATCTAGCAAAAAAAAACCCCAAAAAACTGTGGTAGTGACTTGGTACTTAATGATACTTTTTGGCTTCTATATTTTGTTCATTAAACGTCTCCTCCTTCTTGTTTTTCTCTTTGTTGTAGGAGATGGTTTAGACAACAGTGTAGCCTCACCTGGTACAGGAGATGATGATGATCCAGACAAGGACAAAAAGCGTCAGAAGAAAAGAGGCATTTTCCCCAAAGTAGCAACAAATATCATGAGAGCGTGGCTTTTCCAACATCTCACAGTAAGTGGTGCCCAAAACCAAAACAGATTTCTATTCATGTGCCTAATGAGGTTTATTAATCATTACTAGAAATCAATTGTCCCCATAATTTTTGGACCATTACTAGGGCTCAGTTTTTGTTGCTTTTTTTTTCTTCCAGATTTTTTTTCTTGGGTCTTGGAATCATGACAAATCTCAAAGAAATCTATCTATATGTGTGTGTATATATACACATATACATACCTATAGAAAGAAAAAGAAAGAGAGTACAACGCCTTAGCGTGGAACACCAGCTATATATGAAGTAACCAATTTTGGCTTTGAACTATTCAAAATCTTCCTACAGACAACAAAAAGGGGGTTCTTGCTTTAGCACATACAAAGTTCTGCCCTCTGGATTGTTTATTGCTGGCCTCTGTTTACACAAACTTCATATGTATGTGGTGAAAGAGGGAGCCCTGGTCTGTGCATGCTGACATACACTGTGGGTGTTAGGGAGTCAAAGGAGCAGCTTGTAAAGTTGTCATTGTTACTTTTTTGTGAGAAATATAGAAGGCTTCCAGATTCCCCAATTTTTCAGTTGTGTAACAGAGAGAATAAGCACCTTTTTAGCTTCTCTTCAAGTCCATTAATATTAAAAACTAGCCATAATCACATTTGGGGGAGAGAGATTAAATATGTGACATAGCAATTCTTTCCGTGGTCTGTCTTTATCCTCTTCTTGCTATTAGTTTTATACGTTGGTGTTCTGTTGTCATTATAGCTTCACTTAAGCATCAAAACACGGTTCCATAGAAAATCTAGTGTCACTGTTTGTAGTTTATTTCATGTGGGAAATAACAGAAACCGGTAAAATTATCAATTGATTTTCTTCTTCCTTTCACTTTACAATTGTTTCTCGCTTGATAAGGCTTAAAAAGCTAACTGTAATTAACTACCTCTTTTTCTACCAAAGTTTTATAAATTTTCACGGTAGCTGATGTTGGTTACTGAGTAATGATTTCAGGACCCGATCTATTTATGATAGGGACTATTGAACTGCTCTGCTAGCAGCACAGCTAAAGGGGGGAGTGACAGATTCACATTTCTAAACCATCATTTTGATGTAAGGACATTAGTAGCAAACTAAGGTGCATTGATCTGGCCTGTGGGGTCAGGATTAGCTGGAATAGCCAGTGTCTCCGCTGGAGTAGTGGTTATTCCTGCCTCCCAGCTATGGCCATTTCAAAGGTCAGGTGCCCTGTACCCACTTGGCTCAGAGGAATTAGACAGAACATGAGTCTCTGGGCTGATTACTTAACCAAAGACAAAATAATGAGTCCTAAGCAAATACTGACTAATTGAAAGGGCTGTAAATCCATTACATATTGGTCAAGGATAATCAGGAGTATTTAATCACTTTTATCTATTCAGGAGCACTGAAGCTGCAACAGCAAAGCCCTGAACCTTGCCATGTGCTTATTATTCTCATCATTATCAAAATTACTTCACAGCTGTTCTTTGCTACATCACCTCAGCTGGAGATTTACTAACCTGTAAAATGTTTTTAATTTGGATGTCGAGTGAGTGTGAGTGGAAGGTTTTTCATTTAGCTGTAGGGTATTTTTAGAGGAGTATTACAGGCAGACAGAGAAAAGCAGGGCCACAAATAAGTTTGGTTTGTATAGCCATCTCTGTACTAACTCTATTTCCTCTTATGAAATTTGTGGTATCTTGTTGGGGTTTTTTCCCTGCCTTTTTTTCTTATGTGCTCCTTGAAAGCATTTGACACTTGCTTATTAAACAGTCAACTGCCTCTTGCTTGTCGTGAGGAAAGTCGTCCTGGCTTTTTGAAATCCCCTTTCCTTGTTTCTATTCTTTCTCCTGACCCTCTCCATCCTGCATGAATTAAGGAAATTTGCCACCACTGGTGAGGATGGCCTCACAGAAATCAGATTAAATGAACACGAGAAAGCCTCAAACCTTTTACCATCCAGGCTTTAATGAGTTTGCAGGTGTTGAAAGATTTACTGTGCTGTAATTCTCAGACCTGCAAACTGATAATGGAGACCCCTGACCAGTGCAATGTAAATTCAGAAAGATTCTTGCCATAAACACGTGCAGGGAAGGAAGAGAGCTCCTTTCTTTTAAAGATCCCACACTTTTTCTCAAATTAGCTTGCCCATTCAAAATGCAATGCTAGCTGAGCCTGAAGGGGGAATCTGTGATGTACAATTTTATTGTTTCAAGTAAATATCTTTACAATGGTGGTCCATGATTCAATGTACATTCCTTCATTACTAGTCTAACCTTATTTCAAATTGGTTTGTTCCTCCTTTGTGCTGTATGACCTGTTCATGTATTACAATAATCCCCTGATGTACCCTTTTTTCTTCCTCCCTTTTTTTTTAAAGAAACTAATTGAATTATCTCATTATTTTAATTTGTTAAGCAAATGTATTTTACATCTCAGGATGTGTTCTTAAAGAAGGAGCTGCTTAGGCTTTGCCCCCTGAATGGGCCATTGGTACATTTTGACATTCATGCATTCATTAAGGAGGGGAACATAAAAGAGCTCTGGATGTATTTTTTTTACAAACACCCAACCAGCATGGAGCAACTTTTCCATAAGCCACAGGGGTCTCTCTACATATGTTCTCAACTGCAAGCCATTGTCACCTATTCTGAATACCTCAAAAGGACAAATAAAATACTAAAGGCCAACTGTAGCAATTGTTAGCTGTTAGTCTCAATATGACAAAAATCATTAACCTCTGATTTCCCTGGAAGGAGAGGCAGTGGCAGGCAGTTCATCTCTTATGTCATGGATTAAACCTGAAAGTCCTTTAGACTGACAAATTCCAAAAGAGTAACTCAGTTCTGACTAATTGTATTTACTTATGATTTTAAATAAAATGCTATTTTTTTCCTTTATTCAATCGGTTTGCAAACTCCTAAGGCAGTCAGTTTTAAAAACTGAATGGCCTAAGTGGCTTTTTTGAAGAGACAGGCACTTGAAGTCTGATGCAGAATGAATGTGTCTGACAGGCTGTGTCTTTCAAAACAATTTCTAACCCCTATCACAGCTTCCATTTTGCACTAATTTTAATTATATTTGAAATAGGATACACATGCACATTTTTATTGTTGGAAATCAAATGCAAGGAGCAAGAGCTTCTGTCATGTTCTCGTTCACTTACTGAGCTCTGTCTTACATTTGGAATTACAACAGTACCAGAAGATGAAAGATCTAAGGATGAATTGGCTGGAAATGTGTATGCTATTTCTGGATAATATCCAGTGTTTAAGAAAGTAGAGGAAATCCTAGTCTGGTAGTATAAGCTTTTCAATAGTACATAAAAATTACAACATCAGAAAGGTAAACCTGACATTTAAGGCTGTTTTTACTTGAGTTCAAAGGTGGTTAAAGAAAAGAAACAACAAGAAATCTGACCCAAGCCACGAGTTTATTCATAGCTTTGGAAGACTCCTTTTCCTCTACATCCAGGATTCCTTAGTACACTCAATTAGCCTCTCAGACATCTCTGCTTTCCTCCCTCAAGTGCTCCCCTATTTTCCCTGCAAAGAACATATTTGATCACAAAGTGAAAACAGGAAGTGCTCAAATGTATAGACACCTCCAGCTTATGCCAGTGTTGAGATTAGGATTTCTTACCAGGAACTATACAAAGCCAGTCCCCCTCCTCCTATGCCCTTTTGAAGGATGGAGGACCTTTAAAATATACGTACATAATCAGAAGAGAGGAAAGATATAAAGGAAGTAATTATACCATTCTATGGACTTGTACCTCTGGTAGTTCATCCATTTCTACATCATAGTGTGCCAAGGACTACATTTTTTCACCTTCTTTTAGAGAGCTGGTTTATTCTTTGACACTTACCTGGAGTGATGCCCTTTGTTAAAATTCTGTTTTGGTTGTTTCTTTTGTTACAGTCTGCAAGAAGATATGTATCTTAACTAAAAGTACCAGATTTAACAATGGTAGCCTGCAAACTAAACCTTTCTTATAGCAGTGCCAGATTCCTAGCTGATAGTATTTGGGATGTCTCCACTGAAGTCAGTGTAGTCGAGCTGTTTTTTTTTTTCTTTTTTTGCTAGCTGAAATTTTGTCTCCTAACACTGAACAGTGTCATTTTAGCCTGATTTCCACAATCCTATGGCTGAAAATCTTGTGCTTTACACAGTATATTGTAGAATAGATTTTGATTTCATCTGCCTCATTGTCAGGCTAGAGTAAGCTCTCCTGGAAAGTGTTAAAATGAACCACCCACAGCTTTTGTACTTACCTGAATTAATTTTCTTAACTTGTCATATTCAGGTGTCCAGACTGGATAATATGAATAGTCTTACTGAAACAGATTTACTTTTTTCTGTATTTATGTGGGTGTATCTGAGAATATAATGTGAATCTATCATATCTTGATGAATGGTTTATCAAGCCTTTTATACAGGGCACCTATTTTATTTATTCATTAGACTTGATTCTAGAGATGAATGTCATCAGCCAAACCCAGTCTTGGAGCAAATGTTCAAAGAAGTTGAATCCATCCCACCTCCATAAATATCTCCTCCTATATTGTGATTTTAGGAATAATACCCTAAAGGAAGGTTAGGAACATAGCTGGCTATTGCACTCCATACTGAACAGCTTACTTTCATATCAAACTGTAGAAGAACAGCTTTTCTCAGAGATGTGATCTGGGAGAAGGATTCTTCACATTGCTGTTTTTGCTGTACTTTAAAAAAACACAACCAAGCCCAAAAATACAACAGACCTCTGTCCCATTAAAATGGGATGGGATACTCCATAAAAATACAGGAATGTGAAGTCATTCTGGTGAATTTTACTGCATGTGTTGGACTGCATTGTGACACGTTATACCCTCTGAGGGTACAGAGAGGAGATGGATGATGTCCTCTGATTCTCCTGCAAAGCCACCTACGTGTGTATTCGCATGACTGCCGTTTCCACCTCAGTGCACCACACAGTCAGAGAGCTGGAGGAGCCTAAGTTACAGTTTTATTCCAGGTCTGCTTTTAGGCAGGGCTGGCTATGTGCTGAGTTTTCAGCTAGTTGCCTGCTCCTGTAGAACAGACCTCTCTGCACAAACACCACCCTGTTGGAAGCATGTTCTACAAAATAATATTGCGCACATTTTTCAGCTGGGTAAACTTTGTGAGGAAAGGTTAAATGGTTTCACCCTAGTGCTAAAGAAAAATCAGTACCTGAATGTTTAACTCCAATGACCTGTGATCCTGTGGTCCTCAAGGTGGTAGAGCTGTGCCTCTTTGTACCCCATAGTCACTCTGGTCTCTCACCAGAAGAGCTGGTGGCGGCTGTTAGCATTTGTTGTTACTGCTGGTGGTAGCACAGCCCTGCCTAACGTCACCAGTATCCTCCTCCTGTCCTGCCTGCCTGCACTACGGTGTCACCAGTGAGGGCAGAGTAAAACTGGAAATCTTTCTCTAAATGGCACTTCTGATCCCAGGCTGAAAGATTTCATCCTCTGAGCGCTCATAGCCCTCTGCCATGAAATCTGTCCTGAAGATTTAGCAAGAGACTGAACATTCACATACCTTTTAAACACCACAATCTTAAAAGAGCTGAAATGGGGTGGGGGTGGGGCTTTGTTTGTTTTAAAAATGGAATCTGAGATTAGATCTGACATTTCTACATCCACCCCCTACAGAAGAGGGAACCCGGGGTCATGGGGTGTGTGGGCCTCAAAAGCTAGCTTTGTCTGGGAGTGGTTAATCTAATCATTGTTACATAGACATCTGTTATTTCTTCTGAAAAATTGATGCTTTTGTGACACAATGATCCATCTATTTAGTACAACAGTCTGAGTAATTAAATTAAAAAAAGAATATTTTTGTGGGAGCATGTATTATAAAACTGCCATACCTCCTCATACCAGCGAAAAGGCTGAGGAGAGAGAGTGGGAGATGCTAAGTGGGAGAGGGAGAGGAGTGCTTTAAGCCCCACATTGTTTTCTGCTGGCTGGAGGAAAACATCTGTGAATTGTTTGAACTGAACCTTAGTAGGGACTGTCTGAATCTGTGTCATCTCTGTTTAATTTCAGGAAATGATGTCACAGCGCATTAAATAACAATGCTGCATGATTTATTTTTACTTGTACATGCTGTCCTAAGCATTTTGGTTACACGGCAATGTTTCCAATTAAGTGCAAGCTTTCAGTTTTAAAAAATATACTCAGTAATGCTTTTTTGGGGGGCATGAGTATGGGGAGGCTGGGTTTTTTAGGGGTCACCAAGGTTCAGGGCTGTCCAAGGGCTCTGGACCCGTTTGTCATGTGCTTATTTGTAGTTGGGACTGGATGTCAGCGCTCTCGTCACCCATGGCAACCTCCAGGACTGTGAGTTTGTTACAAAGACTGTCTGGGGGAGAAAAAAACGCTAAATATTCTGAACCGATCAGTCAAAAGACCTATTAGATAGTTATAGCCAGGCCCATGTACTGTAGCTTTTGCCTTGATCAAACTTTCTGCACTCCCCCTTCTTCTTTAGAAGAATAGAGGACATAAGTCAATTCTGTCTGCCATCTGTCGCCTCTCTCCCTGCTTCTCAAATTAAAGAGACAGTCCAAAATTTAAATAATCAGTTACAATCACAGGAAGCCCGCCTGGAAATTATTACACGTGCATTCAGTTGGATTTTTTTTTTACTTCTCTTTTTATTTGGAAGGGGGGATCTTTAATGTACTTCTTTGGAGATCAAAATATGGTGTGTTTCAGCTTCAAAAATAGTATGCTGAGAAATACTGGATTTGCAGTGTCACAGAGTTGTTATCTAATAAGATTCCGAGTTATATATAGGGTGAAATTCACACACATACACAGACACCCTCTTCCTCCCCACCCCCACCCCCCCGCAAGAATCCCCGAATTGTGAATCCTGCAAGGGACAAGTAAACGAATCACGACACACTTCTCCTCTGGCTCTCCCATCCCCTTCATCTCCTTTCCCTCCCCACATCCCTGGCAGGTTGAGAGGCTGCAGCAAAATCTTTTCATGGTGCCACTAGGACAATTTAAGCCCTTGAGTCTACCAAATGGGTCCTCTTCTAGGCTTACTATCATAGTTTTTCACACTACCCTAGTCTGATATTAGCTAGTTATGTTTTATCTTTTTCTCTCCTTGTTTTTTGTCTTTATACTACCCTGCCTGTTTTTGCCTCCTCCTCATCAACAGGCCACACAATGTGTCAGGACTGCAGCAAGGTGAATTTCATTCATGTGACAGGTCAGCTGCTGCCAAACCATCAGATAATGTGTCTGGATGTTACTCCTCAATTTAACATTTTACCTGCCATTTTCAAACAGGGAATTCCTGAGAAGAGAGTGTAATGAAAAACATGTGCATGATTTTAGCTGAGGCTTGATTAAAAAGCCTCGACTGAGCAAGCTAAATGTGGCCTAGCAAAAGATAGGATAAACCACTATTTTTTTCTGGTTGTTATCATCATATTACAAAGCTTTGGAGAATCAGTATAGAAAGTAAGTGAAAGATGCAAATATAAATAGTGCTTAAACACCATAAAAACATTGCACTAACAAATGTTGTGAACTGCAGCCTTTGAAGATCAAGATCACAGACAAAAAGAGGGAAGCATTCTTTGGAGTGTCTTTAAGTTCCACGACCTAAACATGTTGTCGTCAGAAAACTCATAGTTTCTCCCTCTCTCTGTAGTATGCATATATATGTAGATATAAAATACAACTTTAGGGAAAAAACAATTGCTGTTGTTGGTGCAAAGTGATACTGCCTCTCAGTTTTGCCTAAGGATATGTTTAAGACTTTCCTTTCAAGATCCACGAGCAGGATAATTGGTTTCAAGGAAGTTTTTGGTAAAATTAGAGTTATTCAGAAAAAAAAGGAGAGTGTTTCTGCCAACAGTTCCACAACTGCAAAGAAATAGAGATATCAATTCTTATTGCTGCCTAATGAATAGAGTAGTTTATGGTGGAGAATATTACTTGTGGTGTTGTGGAGTTTGCCTTGAGTTATGATACTTAGAATACCATGCATTACATATTTTAGAGTTGATTGGCAGCAGTCATTTGTAGTATCTAAAGCAATCATTGGCATCTTTAAAGATTTATTATTGTCTTTAAGCATAGTAGCAATACAGTTTTCATGTGTTTACATTTGTTATTTTTTATTTTTAACTGCTAGCCCCAAATCTGCCAAAACCTATTTCCGTTGTTTTGTCTAATACTGGATGATAGGTTGTCAACTTACTGTACAATGCCATAAAGATTTTTTAAAATCTTGGTTTCACCTTTTTATGGTGGCAGTTCAAAACATGTATTTTATTTGTAGCAGTCAACTACTTATGTCCATAAAATGTTTAACATCTTATGACATACGCTTGCAATCTCAGGACAATAAATCTGAGTAGCCCAGTAAACAGCAGCAAATATTTTAGTGTTTGAAAAAAATCTGCATTTATCAATTTGTTTAATGCTATAGAAATTTGGCTGTCATCAGGATTAAACTCCTATTTGGTCATTTCAAAGTGGCAGCTTGATATTCTGAGGTGGATATACTGTGGAAATGCTATCTAACTAAATCACATAGCAATAGGAAAACTCCTGTTCACTTTCTTAATGTATACTATCTACATGAAAGGAGTAAATTTTTATAAAATCATGGCCTAGTCTAGACTACTTTGAAGCTTGTTGTCTCTCAGTCCTCCTTCCATTAATTCCAGTGGAGCTCTGATCCCTTCAAAAAACCAGAAAAGATGTAGTGAAATCATAGGAGGGACAGACAGATAGACAAACACAATTTTTACAACTTAACAAGTGTTAAATGCTATAGCCACTTTATCCACAAATTGTGCTTAACAACTCTTTCAGTGATCCCCTATTTTATGATAGAAAGACAAATTTTTCAAGTGCTCAGCTGTTTGTCACATCCTCTTGTGACCAAACCTTCACTACCATGCCCAGGATGCTTTAGCACAAGGGAGCTCTGGCAGATATGGGGAATTTTCAGCTCTAGCTGTGACCAGTTTCTAGCTGTGACCATGACAAGACACTGTGCCTTAGTTTTCTTGTTTAAACAGTATGGCATAATGCTTGTGGCTGCTTTTTGGAGTACTTTTGATATTTACAGATGAAAAGCACTGCATGAGACCTATGTCTTATAATTTGCATGAGCTGAATTACAGAGAATTACTCTTCTGTTGTGGTTTTATCCAGCTGCTGAATGAGCATGACAGTCATGCAATGCTTGTACAAATACCTGAGCTTCTGTAGACTTTGAAAGTTCAGGAAAATTTTCTCTTTATGAGGGAGCATTTAATATGAAAATAAGAGTGTTCTTGTTCGTCTACAGTGAAGATAATAGCATATGATTTCTGCAAGCTACTTTAGCTCAAGTGGCTTGTGCTTGGGTTAGTTTGGTTTGTCAGGTCCTTTCCTTGCTGGTGACCTGAAGTGGTGATTGCTGCATGTATCATGTATCAAATATCTTTCCCAGAAAGCAGCAAGATAAAGAGCCTTGAGCATCAACCACTGGCCCAGGGGCAATAGTGAGAATAAAGGGAGTGTAACAGTATTAACAAATGCATCTTTGTGCTTCAAGAAGTCACTAGTGGATATTCCCCTCTTCAACAGTCTGGGGAGTTTCCTCATGTGAAATTGGACTTTGGCAGCTTTTCAGCCAGTCCTGATCCTTCTGCTGCCTTTTTTTGATTCAGCCAGGTGCTTCCCAGTTGTTCATCCCACTTGTGCTTGAATGAAGAAACAGGAAGCAGGAGGATGACCTATAGTGAAGAGTAAGGGACAGAAAGACAATTGCGAAGTCCCTGATTCACATTGGGAAGGTCCCTCCCTACTGAGGAGCCTATGCAGATAGCTGACAGCTGTTTTGATAGTCCACAAGAGGATTATTCAGGGATAGAGAGTGTGAATAGTGAGAAAGTTCGTGATATGTGTGATAACAACAGGAATAAGGAGTGTTATGTGGTCAGAAAAGTGATGTGTGTATTTGCGGGAGTCAGCAAAGGAGTGGTGCATAGGAATGGTGGCATATGTAAATTGCAAGGAAAATAGGTTAATTTGAGGTATCACTTCAAAATCTAAATGTTTAAAGAGTGCCTTAGTTTCAACTACAAAGGGATATTCTGATGTTCTCTTTCAGATATAAAGTAGGAAATTAAGTGGAAACACATGCAAAAAACAGGTTAATTGTTGTCAACAACAGAAAAAGGGAAAGTAATTTAATTTATTTAATCAATATTTAATTTAAATTCTCCCTTCTGCCCTCCTTTGCTCTCTTGGTGGAGTAATCCAAGAGTTGTCTTACTTGGTTTTGTCTGTTTTCAATTTGATTTCTACCAGTTACACATGGACACTTTACTGCATGAACTAGTATCTCTTAGGAAAGAGAGATGCTTCCTGAGTTGGTATGGACTTCTCTGTGAATGGTGGGTTGAGCTGCAGAATTTTATGGCAATCCTAAGAAGTCCACATTTTTCCACATAATATGCCCACTTACATCTCTATTTTAAATAGCCTATTTTTTATGCATGTGTTGTATGGTGGCCATGAACTCTCAAGCAAACACTTCTCAGACCAAAAAAATCCCAATATTTAGTGCATATCTAACCTAAGCATTTGCAGACAATTTACTGCTATAATTAATCTTAGCTGTCCTGACTCTTATGAACTTCTATCCCATGATGCTCTTGGATGCAAACAACTTTCAGAGAAAAGAGGCTCTTGCCACTTTCTCTCCCTTTTCTTCCCCAAAAACTGTCCATTTAGAAGGCAATAATATTTGCAAAGGAGTTAAATCCCACTATGAACCAGGGCAAACCTATATGTGCAGCAGGAGAATAAAATGTCTACAAATGAGCAAGACTCTGGTGTTTTGCCAGAATAGGTACAAATAAACATAGCTGTAGAACTGTGAAAATATCAAGAGTTTAGCTCCTGAGGTCTGAATCCTGTTCAAAGCCCCAGCTGAAAAGATACAATACTCTCCAACTCAGTAGCACTCTGATATGCTCTACTGCCTCCCAAACAGGCACTGCAGCAAACTTCTTGCTGAGACTGAAAACTCTTTCAAACAAGGCCTGAGGACTCATGAGCTTTCTACTCAGTGCCCTGTAGGTTCACTCTGTAAAAAAGTATCTCACCTAAAAGAGGCCAAATATCACACAATGGAGCTGGTGGGAAATTCAAACTGTTCTAAGCAAAGAAGTCAATAGAGCTGCTGTAGTGAAAGGTAATGTTCAGAGTGAGATCACCGTGTTATGATCTCATGCTGAACATCAGGACTGTTTGGTGTTTTTTTTTTCTTGATGATTATGAAACTAGCCTGAGGCCAGTCTGGTGAGAGTCTGAGAAAGATACAGAAGGATGTTTGGAGACCGTGGACTATCAGGGCCCTTATTCCCAAAAAAGGGTAACAGAGGCTGAAAGCAGATGAGAGAAATAAGAGCTGCATTGTTATTTCCAGTGCTCTCTCCATCCATCCCAAAAATACAAGATCTAGCCCTAGACAGACAATGCATATACTGAAGTGGTGAATAAGCACAGGCTACAAAGAGATAAGAGGGGAAATTACTGAAGAAGAACAAAACATCTTGCAGGAATAATGGAATTCAACAGCCAAGCCCCAGTCATTGAGACTGTAGAACAATTTGTGGAAGTACCTTTGCTTAGCACTTTTAAAACTAGACTCAAAAAACATTTGAAGGTATACTGCTGAGAAACATCTTACATTCCTGGGCTTACACTAAAGTAGCGTTGCCAGAAGCTTTTCTCCTATTTCCATGTTTTCTTATTAATGATTAAAACTGAAAAGTATCTTGAAATTAGAGCTGTTTTCAGAAGGAAACCTACCCAAATTTGGCTTCCTTCGGGTTTAAATTTTTGTTGTATTTGTTTCAACGTTCATAATGACATTTCATTTATCTGTCAGTGGTAAAATTATTACAAAATGAACTCACAAATTCAAACTAGAAATGGGCTTGAGACACAAATTGAAGTTAAGCTTAAGAAAAATATTTAATTACTGTCCCTTCAGGCATTGGGATTGGATGGTGATGGTCAGCCAGGCTTGGGCTCTGTCAAACTGGAAAAGGAAGAGAGTTTGTATTGAGGACCTTATGTTAAAAATATCTGCCTATCAGATATTCAGAGGCAGAGACTGCCATGATACATACACTGCTCTCCATTTACAGCATGTGAAGTTTCACCAATATCTGGGTAAAGTATAGGTCTGAAATCAACCCTTACCTAGCTTAGTGTTCCACAGTATTCCTGACATCTGCTCCAACATCTCGATGAAATATCAACACAAAACACCAGAAGTTGTTTGAGCATTCAAAATCCATGTTGATTTTTAAGGTCATAGATCCAATGCAAATTTAATCTAAAAAAGTTTAAATGCTAAATCAGGTGAAAAACATGGCTTTTTTTCACTTACAGACATTTATAGCAATTTTATTTCAGGATTCACAATGAAGCTTGGGCCCTCAGAGAGGCAGAATGACCACAAGAAAATATTGACTGAGTGCATGCTAGCTCAAAGTGCTGAATTTCACACACAGCTTTCCTCAAAAGTATCAAGAAGAAAGAGATTGTATTTTGAATTTAAAATTAAATTTTGCTCTTGAACATGACTTTATAATAATGTAACTGTAGGGTTCCACATTTGTCTGAATGACTTCCAGATAAAATGAGCTCCAGCTCCGTTTGCACGTCAGGAAAATCAGGAAAATTTCCTTTCTTTTTTTTTGTTTTTTTCCTCTCTCATTGCCAGAATTAGAAATTTAGCCTGGGATCTGACATCCAAGTCGAATTCTTTCTGGCTCATTTATTGGCAGTCACAAGGATTATACGATAACAGTAATGTTGCAATTACAATAGTAAATCTATGCAATTACGATAATAAACAGACGATGGCATGGCCAGAAAAAAAGAGTCCAGTTTTCTTGCCTATAGCTAGGCTGGCTTTATGAAGAAAAATAGCGCAAACTTCTATTATGGATTGAAGTCAATGGCATTTTTTGTCAGCAGAGAATCAAATGCAATTCAAACACACAGGGACATAAATCTGTTCAGTAAGTCAGTCACTTCTCAGTATACCACTGCTTAGTTTGGTTAGTTTTCTCCTTTTGGGTATTTTTTTCTGTCTGGCTCAACACAGGGCTAGTGAGTCAGGCACGTTTGGAAGGTTTTTAAAGTGAAGCAACAAGACAAAGAAATTTTTTCTCCCTCTTAATTATACTTCCCAGGAATGGGCTTATGTACCCATTTTAATTATGCCATTGGCACAAAATTCCTTTTGTAGGATTTCTGTATGCAGTTCAAAAATTACCTGCTTGAGAAATGAGAGCAGGAGCTTTCCTTGGCTGCATGTTGGAATCCTCCTAGCTGCAAAAGCAGTGAGCACTGACCTTTGCTCTCCAAGCAAGGAGTCTTCTGGCACAGAGCTTAGTTTTCCTACTGCTCTTCAGAACTCTAAATAGTGTTACTACACCCTGAATTCAGTGCATGCAGCACTTTACATTACTATTGTGTATCTTAAAATAAACAACATTGCAAGCTGTTTATTTTGGTGTTACTATGTATGCATTTTTTAAACAGTGGTTACTTAAACAAATGTCTCTGTTCCCACAGCACTTAAAAGCTGCTTTTTGCTCGTTGTGGTTTTCGGGTTTTGTCACTTTTGTTTTGATTGTTTCTGAAAATCACACTCAAGGATACAGAAGATAGGAGTAAGTTGTACTTGATCCAAATGAATGCTTCATGTCACAGCTTTTTCTTTATGCCAGTTTTTCCCATGTTCCTAGCAGAAGTAATAATTTTGGTTAAGCTCAAACCTAGAGATTGCTAATATTCCAGGTTGGTTCCAACTGTTCTCAAATGCATTTCTGCAGGTCATGATTTGTTATCGGAATTTGACCCTGAGGTAGTAAAATTGTTTTAATAACATTAGAACTGTTTATTTATCATTGCTCAGCAAAACAAAAGGTGCAAGGAATGAGAATTTAGGGAATTGAGGGTTTCCACATCTCCTTTCCTACTCTCTCATCAGTCTTTATTCATCCACCTTAAAAACCTTCAGTACCATGAAAACTTCTGTGGTTGGAAATGCTGATATGAGGTTGATGGAAAAGACATTATTGAAGGCTTCAACCTTTCTGAGCCACATTGCCAGAGCTTTGTGTTCCTCTACCTACCCAAGGAACTCAGATGATGCTGGTCTGTTGCAGTTCTGCTAGAGGGCTGTGTGATCTATACTATTTTTCATCTGTAGCGATGAGCTTTTGTTGATGGTTCTGCTTCTTGCTCTGCCACACTGTTAAAGATCTTGGTGTATTTGTCTACATCTCAGTAAAAGGTTAAGAAAAAAACTTGTTTCTTCCTCCACTCACTCTCCCCACTTTTATAAAAGGTGTCTCTGTTACTTGATAATTGTGATAATTCTTCTGTAGATGCTCTGTTCCACTTTGCCAATTTTTCCTATGTCCTCTTCAATTAGTTCTTTTTGCTGGGAAGGAAAAATAGTCATCTGAATCTGTGTCTTAAGGGGCTAAGAAGTCAGAGGCTTCCTCTGCATGAATATAGCACCATAATAAGGAACACTGAGGATAGCATAACAAGGCCACCATCATGTATTTCTTAGTAGAGCAACAGTGGTAGTTTGAGGGCTGTGTGTTGTTAAAAGTGGGTTGTCATCTTACCACCTTCTGCCCTCATTTTTGGGTGAGAGTGCCTGGGCAGTCACAAAAGTGCTGAGGTGATTCCTATGTGGAAAGGGTTTAACAAGGGTGCTCCAACAAACCTGGGAGCTAACACTGAACAGTGTTAGGTGCTAAACTGCTCCCAGCCTTGAGATCGGAACAGCAGAAGAGTTTTCCTCATGCTTGGACACAGCTGAGAACTGAGCCCAAATTATTCATTTGTAGAACTTGTAAAGGTTGGCTGTCTTTTTGCAACAGAAAGTAATCTCTTCACTCAACTTCTAATTACCCCATGATTTTAATCAAGTAAGATTCTTAGATGAGGAAAATTATTGTTTGAGAAAAATGATGATTGCAGTTCTTTTGCAACTTGTGTTGACTATAAACCAAGTTTGTCCTCCTTAATTATGGTCTTCAAAGGTAAACAGGTTGAAGGGAGTGTTACTGTCTTTGACACAAATACATTGTATTTTACTGCTTTGTCCAGTAAGTTGTGTGTGTGTTTTGAGAAAGAAATAAAAAGTCACTTGTATTTTTTAATGTAGTTAAGATTTATTTTTTTTATTTATTGCTCAGAAGGTGTTGATTTTCACCATTGTGTATATGGTCATTTGCCTCTGGACTTCGATACAGTGGATAACCCTTGCTCTCTCAGTAGAACTGTGTGTCAATTAAGGATGAGAGGAGCATTAGATAGACAAGTGGCCAACAGCAGAGCAGTCCAACAGCAGTTGGACTATGTCATTCTGACTACCGAGGGAGGACAATATAATATACCAGTGTTTCTCAGCCTTCTTCTTCACTCCTAAAATTTTTATCTAATTTGTGGAGCTATTAATTTGTTTGCTTGGGTTTTTTTTCCACCTGCTGATAATTTTTCTCCTAATCAACCCTACCTTGAGTTTTCTGGGTCTTATTCTTCTTCTGTTTCACTCACTGAGGTATGGATTATATCTGCTTAAATGCTAATATAGATATTTAAAATAGTTTTGCATGCTTTTTTCAGTGTATATACTATACCAACAGTCTAATTTGTGACTGAGATCACTAAAATAATTTACATCTGTAGGTGAACATTCCACCTCTTCTATCTGAGACAGAAGATGGTAGAATGATTAACATTTTTTAAATGCTGTTAACAGAAATGAAAACCACTTAGCGGCAGCAGCAAAGTTTTATGAGAAAGGAGTGGGTTACATTAAATATTTTAAAAGTATTTTAACAAGTGTTTTTGTCTTGGTTTTCACTAAATGAAATCTGTTTTATTGGCCAGACCAATGGTCCGCTGAGCCAGATAAGAGTCAGCAGTGGGTGGTGATGGGGCCAAGAAATTATGCAAGTATAGGAAGATCTCAGAAATCCGAGTATGTCCTTCAGGCTTCTGGTGGGCAGAAGTTTAAAGACTTTCAGAGCTGGAAGTTTATATCCAGAATTTTAATGCTTAAGAGCCATTGATGCATCTACATTTTCTTTTTAGGGCCTGCTATGGGCTAAGCCATATATACATAGCTACAGTTAGAATAGTTTAATTTTGGATTATTTGTATTATTGGGGACATTTGTTAGAGCATTTTCTGATATGAAATGGGACACTTGAATAATCTTTACATTTCTTAATGTGTGGACCTAAGTTTCTAAACTGTATAGAAAAAAAGAAAAAAAAAAAGGAAACAAAGGAGAACAAGGATATAGTTTACACTTGGTTTTAAATTAAGCCTTCTTTCTTTCATGTAGCAATGGGAAAAATTTAGCAGCCCTGCAGTTTTCTTAGAAATTTTCATGAAGTGTTGGGAAAATCTTTTCTTCTTCATTTGGAGGGAACCCTGATTATACTTCTAACACAATTCCAGATCTTCTCAGTAGTCTGTTCTCCATTGATCTGATCCTGTTCTTCACATGATTGGTTCTGGCAAAATAAAACACTGATCAGCTCATATATTTGGTAGAGTGCTTTTAAAATAAATACCCCCACTGTGTCCTGGTTGAAAGCAGCCACATAGTTTTGATATAACCTAATCACGTGCAAAGCTAAACCTTCAGTATCTAGCTCTTTCAGACATTTTTCCCCTTTTTTTCCCCTCCCTTCTTCTTCACACGACCCCTTCAGAGCTGCTGGAGGGCGTTGTTGAGAAGTTGCTACCGTTGATACAGTTGCTATTAATCACAGTCTGCCATGTTGTGACGCAGGTTCTAATAACATCCCATTGAGCTGCCGTTGTACGCTGGAGGCTTACCAACAGCACTAGGCCTTTGATATTCATCTCACACCAGGATAAAGAAAATGTAGAGTTAAAAAAAAATACAGCTGCAAATAGGCAAAGAACAAAAAAGGGGGAAAACATAGCAAAATCAAAAACAGACACGCTTTCTGTGTGCTGCTTCGTTTACCATGGGAGCAGCAAAGCTATAAATCTCTGCTGTGTTGTTTGAAAATTGTACATGAGGCTGCTAAATTTATCATTCATTCTTTGTTGTTTCTGGGTAGTAGCTGCCTGACTTGGCTGACTTTGGTTTCTGTCCCCTCCACAGTAACAATTTTTGTTGTCATCGTTGTTTCAATACATTACACACGCGAATCAAAATTTTACTGGATCAAAGAATATTGGAGGATTTAGTAAAGTGCTCATAAAGGGGAGGAGGAACAAATTTGCTGCATGTTACACATCATGCTTCCTTAGCAACTGACTCCCTCACATTCGTAATTACAGGAACATAATTTTTAAAAAGCAGCATGGGCGGGGGGAGGGAGAGGGAACACTTCCTTTGGTTAAAGATATACACAATTTTTAAAAACTGTGAGTCTTTGAAAATTAGAAAAAAAAGTTCACCCATATGCTCTGTAAAGATTAAACCTGGAGCCTGACAGAACTGCACAATCATCTTCTTTTGTTAATATTTCTTGTCCATGTTGAACTGGAAAGAAAAAAAGGTGGAAAGCAAGCCTGCTACAGATGTGACTAGCTATGAATATTCATGAATGCCATTGCTCCTCCTTTTCTACTGGCATCCAAGCCATTCTGCTCTCCCTCTCCCTCTCTTTTTTCCTCTTCTCCTTTCCATTCCCTTTTCTTCCTCAAGACTGAACAAGACTGTAGTTTTATTTCGGTAACAGCTTGGTATGATACAGTTATCAGTGGTTTCAGAAGCCTTTTATTTCCATTTAAAAAAAAAAAACAAAGGAAAAAAAATTTGTAATTATCCACAGTTTTATGAATCCACCTCCCCTTAATGTTCATTATTTAAACCAGCAGCAATTACAAGTTCAAAGGGGTTTAGAGGGCCAGCAACCCGCATAATCACTGCCAAATTAAGCGGGACTCATTCGTCACAGAAGAGTACACTCTGAGCAGTGAATCATGCATGCAGTGACAGGCACTGATTTACATAAAGACGAAATCTGTGCCCTCTAGGGCTGAGTGTTACTTTATCTCAGTGGCCCTGTGATATATGCGTATTCTTTTGGTGTTAGGAAGGTTCAGAGACTAATGCTGTCTAATACATGATATTTTATTCTCACTAGCATCACTACTACTGCCACTAATTCATGTATATGTGTATTTAGTTAACAATAATCAAAACTTCAAGGCTCTTGAGTTTTTAGAAGTAAAGTTTTGGCCAGAACCCCCTTTTCTAATCTGTTATGATACTCCTGAATCTCTTCAATTCTTTTCTTTTTTTTTTCCATGACAAATTTTCAGGCCAACCACTCATTCTTGAAAAGCACTACTTTTATTCTCCACCACCCCTACTCCCTCCCCCCCGCATTCAACATAATGTTTTTTGAGACATTGTAACTACTTGTACAGTATCAGGGGCTGAGACTGGATGTATTACTTTATCTGTAGTTTATACGTACTTCATACGCGCATACTTTATATGTAGTTTGCCGACTATCCCAATGTATTTTAAGTCAGTGTGGTTCCTCCTGACAGAAACATGGTGTAGGGTCTGGAAAAGCAATGTCCATCATGCCCATCTATACACCTGACAGTGGAAGAGGAAACTTTTCTGTTTGTTAGGAAGCTACGCTGCCTCTAATACTGAACTGTTTGAACATGCTTTTATATTCTGCTTGAAGACCAAGTTCTACTTAGTTCATTTATCTACACCCCCTGAAAGGGGTTACTCTGGTTACTCACATAGGCAAGGTGAATAGGTCTTGACCCTTCAGGTTCCAAATTAATCAGTGCAGGGAGTAGCTATAGTCTGATACTACAGTGAGACCAGAAAAGTAGTTTTTGTGTAATCATTACTCCCCTTTAGTTATGTTAGCTGCAACTCTTTCCTCCACCGTAACAGGAATGTAATATGAACAGTACATGCAGTAGTTTCAAAATGGTACTTAACTTTCCTCCTCTAAGGGTGGCTCCTCAAAGTTTATTTAGGGACACACTAGCTACAGTTTGCGAGTGGTCTCCTTAACATATAAAGGCACTTTACCTAAAGGACTTTGATTCTCATTTGTCACTAAGACACAGCAGAGTGACCCCAAAACATCTATTTATGGCACCTTGACACAGATGCTATTTCTACACCAGCTTTGGTGTAGGTAGGAGGTAGTTGGTGATGTCAGAAAGCAACAGCAGTCTGATCAGACCTTTTTTTCTTTGACATTCTACTGCATTGGGTACTATGCTGTAGATCTAGCATTGCTGGCTCTCCAGTTGAGTAAGTCTGGCTGGTTTTGGTCCTGTTAGGCCATTTTAGTGGTGAAGAGGAGCAGCAGTGTTCTATATGTGAATGCACAAGCTCATTTTTTGCACAATGTCACTTGCATATGAAAGAAATCCATATTGCATGTACAGATCACAGAGAAAAATGTCTTTTGCTTATGTCATTGCACTGCCTGTGCAAATCACCGGGTGCATCTACGGTGTCCACCACACTGTGTCCTCTGATAGAGGCTGTTGATAAAGAATATGAATCATTTAGGTAAACTTAAGACAAAGCCTAGTCACAGCATATTTCTAATGGGATTTCCTACTGTATGCTCAGTGAAGACATTGAAGTTTTGGGTATAATTTTAGGTAGTAGTGCACATTACTGGAAAACAACTTTATAGCTAGTAAATAAAAATTGTACATTGACTCTGATATGGGTGTAATTTACACCATTGCGAAATCAGATTAAATGGAAAGTTAGTGAAAGGGGGATTATAACATAATTTTTATATAATGACAGCACAATTGTGTGAACGGACTGGTTAGATTTATTCTATTATGTGTTACGGGGTACATGAGTCACTGAAGTGTATACTAAGATCAATGTTTGCAATAATACGTAGCAAATAACAAATTTCTACCTTTTTTATTTTATCAAATGCCTAAAAGATGTTAATTTACCATTTAAATGTTGGAAAATTCTTTAACGTTATATTACATTTTCAAAGAACATAGAAAGTAATGTATTGATCAATGATGGAGAGATGTAACAATGAAAACCTGATTGCTAGGTTGTACTCTTTTTTGCTTTATTGAATCAGGACATTTTAATATGAAGAACTTGGCCTGTAGGAGTGTCTTTCTTTCAATATTTCTGTCTTGCATGTGCTGATTTAAATTTCCATGTGTTTATTGTAGTCTTTTACAGAAAAGTGAATTGTTGGAAGGTTTTAAATTATGTGCCCACAAAAGAGTTGTCAGAAAGCAGTTACAAAGCCTTGGCCCACCTAATTTCTCACTTTGAGCTCACTCATCTTCATCAGCAGTTTAAGTTAAGATGTTAAGATGTCAGATTTTGTTGACCTGGCTTTTAAGAACTGCTGCAACAGGATTCATCATTTGTCAAAGTGCCAAAGCTTTTTGTGCTTCCTTTAAAGAGCAAGAGAGTAAAGTAAGCTTTGTTTTGTCTGGATTATAGTACGTTGGCATGCCTGGAATAGAGACACTGGAGCTGCCTCATCCACATCTATCTCATTTTAAACGTAGAAGATTAACTTTTGCAACTGGTGGGGTATAGGAATTATAAGATAGTGGAATTGCAGGATATTGGGTCTGGAGGCTGTTTTCAGCAGTGGTCAATGCTCCTGGGACTGAGGGTAGGCAGAACAACGAAAAGAAAGTGGCATTTTGATTTGAGATTTATTTCATGTAACTATTCTGTGTAACTATACCCACAAGAATGTATCAGTGTACCTCAAACCCGGAAATCTGGGCTTCATAGCAGTCTCAGGGAGATGTGGTGATCTTTGTAAGTTTTTGTGGGTTTCTTTTTAAAAGTTGGGCATCCTTGCTTTCAGTCATTCTAACAGCTGCAGTGTGACGTGGCTGATATGGTGAGTATATTTAAATACTTAATATGTCAAACATCTTATTTTCTTTCACTCTTGATCCCATGCATCAACTTTCAGATTTAATTTACTTTGTTTTCTCTGGTTTAACTATGGATATAGCCTGTTGGGAAAAGCTTGGAGGATATAGTTGCTTTAATGGTCAAGGTCTCTTTCTCCTTGGTCCAGCCTGTATTGAAGTCTTGATGCAGTGTAGAACTGAAGTACCCATCAGTGTTCCTTTTATTGGGCATGCTTCATATATTGTGGTGAAATTATGTGCATCCATGTAGGTTGTTAGGAAAAACTTACCATACCACTGATATGCAGAGAGGGAGAGTTAATCATGTAGGTGCCCCAAGACTACATCAATGAGCAGAGCACACTGTAGTGGTCATATGAATCTGTCTTGAATAAAATTAAAAACAGGTTTAAATCTAATAGCCTAAGGTAAAATCCTAGTGTTAACAAATACATGCAGATAAATGAAATATTTTTCTGTCTTTATCATTTATGAATCTTGATACAATAGATAAGGAGACAGACATCTAGGAAAGATTAAAAATTAAGTTGGCATATGTTTTGCCATACCTGATTGCATTTTTCAATGTAGAAGTATCTCATGCAGTCCAGAAGCATTCCGGAGACCCACCCTCTTTTTGCCCAACGAAATGGGGCTTTTTTCCCCTACACTGCCACCACCTTGTGTTGCGTTAGCTAAAGGTTTTTCCTCTCCCTGCAAACGTGAGTTCTGCTTTTGAGCAGCCTTTTCCAGTGCCACCTCCCAGTCCAGCAAAGCATCCGTGTTCTCTGCCCCTGTGCGCTGGCCACAGGAAGATGAGAGAGGCAAGTCTTCAGTTGGTGAAAATGACATATCTTCATTGAATTCCATCTTTCGCCAGTATGTGCTTACCAAGTGTTTATGGCATCCCTAATGTGTAGACTTAAGACCACTGACTTTTTATGCTGGCATGTTAGGTCTAGGCCCCTGTTTCTGCCTTTTCTGAATGCCACAAAAGGCACCTTTAAAATGTTGATTTCCATCGTTACTGAATTTAGCTCTGAAGGAGTCGATGCCTGCAATGGCTAGATAGCAATACTGTTTTCCTTAGTCCCCTATGTGTATATTCTCAGATGCCTCCAGAAAATTGTTTGATGCACCTTTAGAATCTGTTACAAACTCAACCTCAAAAGAAAGTGGGTCCTATGTTGGCACAATGGAATGGTCACTGTGTGGTGAACAAATAACACTAAGATTAGTAAAGACCCCTAAATTAGGCATGCATACACAGGCTATATCCAGAGCACATGTGTTTCATTGATTTCTAGATGAACTTCTTCAGAGTCTATTACAGAAGCTCTGAGAATCCTCCAGTTTTTGCTGTTTAGCTTGAGACTGTTGTAGCACCTGACAAGTTCCTGGAATCAAGAAATGAAAAAAGTCACCTTGTCTTCACCATGCTTATTCACTGAGAAAATTTTTTTTGAGCCAATTTTTCTGAAATGGAAATCCTTTGATTTCCTCTGACACTTACTGATGCTTAGGTGACATCTCCAGAAACCAACCATGCAGAACAATTCAGGGTTTGGTTTTTTTTTTGGGCTTATAGCCAACATCCAGAAATGAAGCAAAACTAATCCGTGTAATCTAAAAGAAGAGAGAGCATAATACCTTTCCAGATGTTCATTCTTATAATGCTATTTTGCAGTTTTTCATGTTAATTACCCAAAACTTCAGGGTTGATTTTATTTTGGTGGGGGTTTTTTGTTTTGTTTTTTGATTTGGGTTGGGTTGGGTTGTGTTTTTCTACAGTGCCTTTTAATGTCTGTACCAAATAAATTAAAGTAGTTTTTATAATTTTCCAGAAAATGGCAAGCTTTGTCTTTTAACAGCTGGAAACTTCAGGAAATATTTAAACTTACTTTTGACAGTGTGTTAACATAAGTGAAAATCTTTATCTAGAGATCCCACCCGACTTTCTGAAGTACTTACAATATTACCAGCAAATTTTTTTCTGTGGCTTATTATAGAAATAAGTAGATATGTGAATAAAATTCCTGGTGGAAAGGAATGCTACACAAAAGAGTTTAAAGATGATAAATATTTTTTCTCTTGCTTTTGGTTGTGTTTCTAAAAACAAAGTTTAATATTAATATGCCAAGGCCAGCGACCATCCCTATATTTAGGAATGCCTTTCTGTCCTGTTTATTGATGGTAACCCATCTAGATTTTTAACTGTTGAATGAATATCAGAAAGGGGAGGTCCAGCAAGAGTATGACTTCGCTGTTATAGATGACTTCAACACCATTCGGACTTTCAGTCTCCTGACCTTTCTTCCAGTTGCAAACACCATTTCTGGTACTGGACTTCAGCTAAGTTAGTGTCCTATTCATAAATGCCATGGCCTGTATTGGAGTCATGACCCATTGTTTAGGCACCACTGTCCTACATCATTGTCCTTGACCAGCTTGGGATATGAATTCAGATTGATTTGCTCTGTGAAAGTTTAGAGTAGAGAAGCCTCCTCTTTGTGTACCCATGTTGTGCAAAACATCATTTCCAGGCAGATGGAAATAAAATTTACAATAAAATAATTAAAGAAATAGATTTTTTATATATATATTGAAGCTATTGTTCCTTTTTAGTGTTCTTTCTGTAGATTATTCTGAAACTAATTCACATCTGCACAGATGATAGTTAGATGTATTTGTCTGTGTATGTAGCTTAAATGACCGCTGTTAACTCTATGCTACTAGGAATATCTCCATGTGTAATGTTAGAGAAGCTATATATCTGATAAATCCAAGTCACTAAATACAGTGTATTGATAACAGATGTTAGCAGTTTGCCTCTGCACCTTGCTTAAATTATATGAAGAAAAAATGTTAGATCATAAAATCATTAATGTTCATTGTGTAATGAGAGGTACTTCAAGGCTGAGGTCTCCAGGCTAAGGATATGACCAGGTGGAACTGATCCAAGATCTTCAAAGACAATGTAATGTAAGGTGTTGCCATACTCATTAAACATTTGGGATACATATCAAAGAACCCAGCTGCTCAATCCACATAACAGCATTTTATATGCATCATTGGTGGAGGAGTTTTCCTATACTGAAACATTAAATTTCTTTTTTTAGCCTGCATCAGAAGACAACAAACCAGAGTATCTGTGCAGCTATTATAATACTGTAGACCAAAAGGACTAAGGTTAGTGTGAGCTGCAGGGGAAAAAAGCAAGAACAGCAGGGCAGCCCTTACACTGAATTTAGTGTCAGATCATTTGCTTTCACCAGAACTTTGGTTACATTCTTCGGAACAGTTTAAAAGTTGTTTAGCCCTTCTGGAGTTTCTACTCACTTCCTAATTTGAAGGAACATAGTCAGACCTATGGAAACTATATATACAATTGGCAGGGATTTCAGAATTGGTGTGTCCGCTGATACACAGACTAGGCTTGACCTGGTAGATATAGATAGATAGATAGATAGATAGATAGATAGATAGATAGATAGACAGACACATGTAATTCATTAAGGGGAACAAGGAGTTTTCTGATGTGACCATTCATGTGTGTCTCATACAAATAAAATATATTGTGTGGTCTTTTACATGATTTATGTGCTTAGGACTTGACTCAAGTCTCAGAAAAAGCTAATGGAGAGTCAACTTTGAGAAGTAAAGCCAACAAAGACAGTCACAAGCTTTTGGTATGGAGAGGGTAGGCTTGGATTTTGGCAAGTTTTTTTGGTTTGACAGATAAATATTTTAATTAAATGGCCCTTGAAGATGTCAGAGATACCTAAAGACTATCATCTCTCTTGCTTAAACACCAACAGAATAATTCAAAGGAAAGACGGAACCAAGCCTTTCCACAGGGTCTAGCATCAAACCTGTCTTGCAAGTCCCTCAGCTGAAATGTTCTTCAATGCTTTCAGCTGAGACAAACAGCAAATGTGTCAGCAGGATTGTGGGTAGGGTATGCAAGGCAAACATTTATGTGCAGAGCCCAGGATCTTAAAGAGCTCAGTGAAAGTGGTGAACACGGTTGAAAAGTCATCCATTGATATTTTGGTTGACTCTAAACCTGACCATGAGAGTAGATTTAAAATTATTTTCACATAGGTCACTCAGTGCAGTCACTGAGTGATTCACTGATTTGATTCAAATTCAAGTCAGTGTCAGAGCAGAAATACAAGAAGATAAAGACATGCACGTCATGCAGCATGGCTTTAGAAGACTTTTGACAAATTTATAAGATGGTCCCATCTTCAAATACTTCCATGGGAAGTGGATGGGGAAGCTCTTTTTAATGAATGTCTGGATCAGCACTATATCAACATGTAATATGTTAGATTCCTACAAAGGCTATTTTAATTATATATAAATTTAACAGACAGACTTCTATTTTAAGGGGAGGATTTTTTTGGTGAGAAATAAAGATAAATGTTCTTCTGGATGAAGGGAGGGATGGAAAGCTGTTGAGTGATCAGTGTGATAGGTATTAGAGATGTAAGGCTCGAGATAGGAATTGTTCAGGTGACTTGATTTCAAAAGCTATCAAAAAAGATAACAAATATCAAGTAAAATATTTATACCTCAATAGCATACTGCATGCAGTGGTGAGATAGCTCAAATTGGGTTTTTTTACTGTTTTGTTAGGCCAGCAGATATTTCAGATAATGGATCCCTGAAGGCAGTGGCCAAAATTAGGGAAATATTAAGACTGAGTATTTAGGAAGTTTGGGCTATGACAGCAGTATGAAGTTTAAAATGCAATCTTTTGTGACAGAAGTATTGCAAGTGGGGTTCTCTGAGATCACTGAGAAACAACATCAAAGTTCCGTCATTAATGATCTATATTACTTTTGTATATTCAAAAGCCAAATACAGCTTCAGATTTGCCTGGTGTAGTGTTATGACCTCATATACAGATAATAGCTAGGCTCAAAGGACACTTGGTAGGTTGCTAAGTGAAGGACTTTGAAGTTGGAGAATGCCAGATACTTTCTTCATTCTCAGTTCCACTGTCTATGTATCGACTTTGTGGTGAATGAAGCCTGTATCCTTTCACTGAAAGGAGAGAAAATTGTATGTATTCATACAATTAAAGACTGCATCATGCTAAGTATATACAATGGGTATTGTCCTGGGGCAAAGAGATGGCATTTCCCCAGTCCAGTGATGTGGTTGCTGCTGGGTTTTAGGTCTACAACAAAAAAAAACCAAAAGACAACCAAACAAACAAACAAACAAAACACATTAAAACCAAAACAATGACATTTTAAATCTTGTTAGCTTCCCTAACTGCAGGAACCATTAGCATGTGCTCTTACAGTAGAGTACTCACCACTCAGATGCAGATACTTCTGTGGTGATACCTCCCACTCTCTTAACAAAACACAAAAACTACAAAACAATATAGCACAGAAAATAAGGGTAAACACAACACCTTGCTAAAGTTGCAGGAGGAAACTTAGGCAACGGGAACTTGGTGCAGACACTATGGTTAACATTTTAAGTGTTTTGCAGACTTTACATAGCGAATTGTTGTAGTCATAATAGAATTTTGGCCCTTAACAACTCTTTGGTCTGATAAAGTGGGAAGAATATTTTTTAAATTTTGTTTGAAAAAACAAATTGCAAAATGTCCCACCTGATTTCCTTAAGGCTCAATCTCCATGTCTTTCAATAAATCCATAAGATGTCGGAGTGCCTACTAACTAAAAAAATCATATCACATATTGTTCTTAAGCTTTTGTCTTCACACAGATTTGTGCAGCACTGAGTGTAATGACGACTCTTTGTTGGCACCCTTGAATTACAATGGTAAAGAACAGTGAATGACTGAAGATGGATTCAGGTGCTTGATTTTAGACAATACTGAGAGGAAATGTCATGCTGACTTTCCACTAGCACATGAAAACAGAGACAAATATCAATCATTTTTTTTTCCAGGCTGGCATGTCATTATTTGAGGAAACTGAACAATAAACTACATTTACTCTTCCCTTTCTCATTTTCCTTCTTCCCCCAAAATAAACAGTTGTTCTTATTTTCTCTCTCTTCTGTTTGTTTTGTGGGTCTCAGCTATCTTTCAACTATCTGTCCAGCAGCTGTTGGAGGCTCAGGTGGAACTTTTTCATTCACCAACATTTCTGCAGATTCTTCTGTGGCAAATTAATTTTTCTCTTGCACCTCCATCCATCAAAATGTTGTCTCTACCTTCAAAAAGATTCACTTCTCAAAAGAATCAGTAAGTTCAGAATTACTAAATTCCCTCCTACTACTTTCATGCAGTCAATGAGAATCCTGGCAGCATATCAATTTTTTAATATAAACAAATGTAAATGAGATAAGATTTTGGGTATTATTCACCAGTGGTGTTGTGTAAACCAAGTGACCGATGGAAACAAATCACATGATAAGAGACCAGGTAGGAATTGTGAATTGATGTTTCAGGATAAGAAGTCAATAGAAAGTCTCATCAGACTAGTCAGTATAGAGGTCTGACTATATGGCCTTCTTTTTCACAGCCATCTGGAAATTCACAGGCTCCTTTAACTTATAAGGGTAGATTATCCAAACAGGTGCATTGCACTGTCAAGAAAGAAATACTCTGAGCAGAAACTGAAAAATACTGTGGGCAGTCCATGTGAACTCCTGTTTTGCCAACCTCCATATGTAACAGAAATACCACATTAGGTCATGCTTGTACTGGAGGTGGTCATTTGAGGCAAAATCTATGCAGAACAAGCTTACTCACTATTATGAAAGCCAGCAATTCTGAAATAAACTGCAAGTATCATTAACTGTATAAAAATTGTTAGAGCAACAGGCAAAAGTGATTTAAACAATTCCATTAGCTCAAAAAGGGCTTTAATATTAACAAAGATCACAACTTCCAAACTTCCCTGCAAAGCCATAGTTTGGAAATGGCTGGGAAAGCTGAAGATAGTACCTGTATAGAAAAGTACCTCGTATGAATAAATAAAACACCAAGGTAAATGTATGTTATGATTTTTATATTTTCTATAGTTGTTGTTATATTTGTCTGTTTATATTTCAGTGAATGAAAGTAGCTCTTTCTGCTGCCTTTGTTTTTTTACACAGCAAATTTAAATGTAGAAAAGCCTGTCTGCAGTTGTATATCAGAATCCACACACTTGTAGAGAGTGTCATTGAAATCCAAATACGGATGTGGGAGATCAAGTTGAAATCTGTTGGAGGGGGAGCAATATGACTTCATTGCCCTCTATTGCCATTCTTTTTTCTTTTTGGCTGCCTTGCAGTGAATAATCAACTGAACTTGGATGGCAAAGAGAGGTTGCTACATAGGCTGCTGAGATCTACAGCTAGCAGACCTGCCAAGTCTTAAACACTGAGAAGGAGACATTTGTCTGACTTCTTTCACGCTGTCCCATGTATTTTCAGAAAACAAGTCATGCACTTGCAGCTTTACTTTTGGGTCCCAAAATTTCTGTTCTGCTTCATGATCCCTTATGCCAGACAGACCTATAGACAGTCAGCTGTAGTGTGGGCCACAGGAAATCATGGAGTGGGAGAGAAACTGCTGCACGGGACTGCTCTTTAGAAGTGTATATCCAGCAATGAAAAGGGCCCTGACAGAGACATATCTGGAAGATGGACTCTCTGCCATTATGTGAGAGGATATGTGCCTCCCACACAACTCTTCCCCTTTTTCTTGTTCTGCAGTGACCTGACATGCAGGGTCACATGCACTGAGGCCTTGGAAAGTTGAAAGGTCTACAAAACCACTGTATAGATGGGAAGAATATGCTTCTTATATAAATATTAAGACCACAGGTATAGGATTAATTCCTGTGCATTCAAACAGCACTAAACCTGACCTCAAGTAAATAGATTGCAGACAACCTTCTGCAGCAAGAAGCATGTCCTGAGAGTTGACATTGAGACTTCACTAAATTTTCTTGTAATCAGAATAATAGTCTCTTTTGCCATGTCTAGAGGGGAAATAGTCTTCCTAGGTTAGGCTTCTGGGAGCTCTCATGGATGCTGCTATCTATCACTATCCTCTGTCTTCTTCTCAGCACATGCCATAAGCAGTGGACATAGCATTGAAAATAGTAGAAATAAATTATCAAGCAGCTAGTATAGTCATCTCATTTTTTCTGAATCTGTCTTTACGTCCTTCATTCATGTCCTCTTTTGTGGTGTCCAGTGAGTCTTCTAAAGTTAAAATGAATGCTAGCAAGGACAAAATGCATACCTGTGAAAAGATACCCTTAATGGTATAGCTGTGCTGGAAATTATTTGGTACCTACACAACATCAAGTACAAGAAAGAGCTGTGAAGAGCAATGCTACAAATGTTTTTTTGCTGGAGTGGGATACTGAGTCTAGTCAATAGAGATCCTTTACAAGAAAGAGCTGTGAAGAGCAATGCTACAAATGTTTTTTTGCTGGAGTGGGATACTGAGTCTAGTCAATAGAGATCCTTTACTGAGCTTTCTACACCTTCCTTTAGACAATACATTGGAGACAACATGGCAAGGGCTCATTCTTTCATATGAAAGCATGAAAGATGGTGAAAATACCACAGTATCTAAGATATTTTGAGCTGTTTTTCCTGGATTACATTTTGAACCGTGTTTCCAGTACACGCTGGAGAAAGTCTAATAAGGGCCATGAAGGTGATTAAGGGGCTGGAGCATACAAAGGAAAGTTGAGAGAGTTGGGACTGTTTAGCTTAAAGAAGAAAAAGTTTAGGGGGGATCTCACCAATATATGTGAATACTGAAGGGAAGGTGCACAAAAGGACAGAGCCAGGCTCTACTCAGTGGTGTGCAGGGACAATAGGCACAAACAGAAGACACTCTGTGAGGGTGACTGAGACCTGAGACAGGTTGCTCACAGAGGTTGTGGAATCTCTATCCTTGAGGATATTCAAAAGTCATCTGGACCTGGTTCTGGGCAACCAGCTCTAGGTGACCCTGACTGAGCAAAGGGGTTGGGCCAGATGACCTCCACACATCCTTGATTCTGTGAATAGTAATGCTTTTTTTTGTGTCTTAATTTCATTTGTTATTTTCTCATTCATTATACTTTACTTTGGGGGAAAGTTGGGGTTTGGAATTTGTTGGGTTTGTTTTGGTTTTTAAACTACATGCCAAAAGCAATCAATTTCTTTTCAGAAAGGGAGTCCCATATCTCTTTTTAGAGGACACCTAGCTGTTGCATGTTCTGTAGGCTTAGAAGACCTCAGCAGTTTCTTCAGGAAGGTGCATTGCCTCTATTTATTTTTAGTATATTGCTTTCGAGAGACCAAGGGAAGGTTTGCCTCCCATCACAGGCAACACGAGCTAAGCTGTAAATGCAAAAGTAACATATCATTTGGACTCACTTGCCAGTAATAGCCCAGGTATTCTGGCATTCCGGTGAAAGAAGAGATATTGGGAAAAAATGGAAATTTGGGGTAGCAGCAACCCCAAAATCTATGCAGTTAGTGGGAGTTAGAGAGAAGTATTGGGGTGTCGTAGGAGAGAAAGATAGGAAAGGATGCAACTGGATTTTGGAAAGGTGTATTTACTGCTAGACCTCTGCCTGGCAGCATTCTGAAAAGAGAGAGGTACAGCTTTGGGCAAGGGAGCTGTGGGCAAGTAAGAGGTGAGTGGCAATGAAAAAAATCACCTGGTCAAAAGATGAGGAGGTTGAAGTCTGAGATGTCCTACATGTGTACATATTGTGTACATATTGTGTATGTATACAGCACTGGTATGTGCTATTGGACATAAAGAGCAAGGGAGTGCAAAGACGAAGAGTATGACATTTTCTTCTCTACAGCTTGTATCTTAAGTTAATCTAGATGCTAGGGCAAATCAGCAAAGACTCATAGAACCAGCCAGTGACAGAAAATCTTCACTTTGTTCCAGTCATATAGCACAAAGGAAAATTTATCAGGGTTAAATCCCATCCAGTTCTATTTAAAAGTTCTAGATTTTTCCATCCAGATATTTCATTGCTTTGCTCACACAGACTTCCAAAGAATTTATCCTGAGGGGTTATTTCTTCTTGCATTGCAGTTACAAGGCATTAGTTCATGCACTGCTGGTATGTCAAAACGTGTAGCTGATAACTTGGTTACATCATTAGTTATTCCTACCTCAGGTGGAAAAAAAATAGCTGTCTTAAAGTGCTGCTCAATGTGCATGTTCTGCAGATTCTCACAAAGGGACCTGTGGTTACCTCAGCCTGATGATTGCTCTGCATTCTTCTGATGTAGACACCAAGAGCTGTTGAAAATAATTGAGACGCTTGTCAACAGAGTGGGAGACTGGACTTCATCAAAACTGTTTTAGTCTCCAGGACTGATGACCTTTTGATCGAGTTTGTTTTAGTTAGGAATTAAGTGTCCAATTCTGTATAGTGTGAAACGCTTTCCCTGAGGTGCCGAGTATCCCTATTTTCTCTTGCAGTTGCTCTGACGTTAAGCATCTCTGCCGAGGCACTGAGCACTGCAGAATAGGGCTTCAAACTTTGAAAGGAGAAACAAGGTTTTCATATCTGTTTTTTGAAGAATGAATTTAAATTTGTAATACAGAATTGTTATGAGTCCATTGAGAATGAACTATAAAAGAAACTCATTTAGCAGATTCAAACTAAAATCACTTTGTTAACTAGAGGTGGGTTATAAAGGAAGGTATGTAAGTGCAGGGAAAAGTCATGCGTATCATTTTGCAGAAGAGGATTTCTGAAAAGGGTGCAATTCCCTGATTGTCCTCTGCTATTAATATTAATATTATAATGATGATCATAATGCATAAAGAAAAATATAAGGTTTCTGACTTGTTATATGTTTCCAATTTTTTTATTGCTGTAAACTGAGCCAGCTGATGAACAGCCTCTAGGGAGGAGACAGGATCACCCTTGTTTCCTGTTCAGCCTTGCTCCAACAAAAAACTAATAAACCAAAAGAACATAATGGCCTTGCAACCCAGGTAAAAGGTTCAGGAGAGTTCACAGGTCAATTGATTTCTAATCTTACTTTATGTTATATTTCGATCAAAAACCAAAACCACTCCAGTGTCATAATCCAAATGTATGTTTGGCAACAACACCCTGATTTTACACTGTCTTTGAAAAGTAAGCATAAAACCTCTCACAGCTGAAGGACACTACACTTATGTGAAATGCAGCAGTGAGTGTTTTAAACAATTTGCAAAATTCTTCTGTTTACCTATGTGAATATGTATGGTAGTATATCAGCATATATATACACACACAAATATATTTCTAGGTGGAAATATTTAGTTAACTGATCTGCAAGCATAAATAGCAGATCTGCATTGAATACATTATAAATTAATTTACTGAAAATTGCACCATTGACCATTTCTTTACTGCAGTATCTCAGAATGGAGAAGGGAAAGATATTAGTTGCATCACTGTAGAGCAATGAGATTTCTGTAAGTCGTGATCTGCTGGCATGTAATAACTCGATCTGCTTCATGCAGACAAAATATATTAAAAGTATGGACGAGTGAAGTTTGTGCCCCAGGGAGAAGGCAAGATAATGCATTGAAATTGTTCAGAGGTAGTTAGATGCCTAATGGTCTAATATGTGAGCTATGTGAGGTCTGGGGTCTGGTTCTCATAAATTCTGGCTAGACTGATCCTGTAATTTCAAGCAAAGGATAAAAGCGTTAACCAGAGTCATCAGTGTTCAAGGTCCATGATGCTGGATATTATTCATGTAAAGATTCAAGAAAAACACTAAAAGGAAAGCTCTGGAGCATGTGTGTTTGTATGTGACAATATATGTATATGCAAAAATATGTGCTGTATTCTTTCTGTGTGCAAGTGTGTATGTGTGTGTAGATATATGCACATAAACATGCACACGGTAAATGTGTACATTAGCATAGGTACAGTTACATGGAAATCACTCTAACAACTGAATAGCCAAAATAAGAGCTTTTTTGGTATGTTTGGGGCTTTTGGGATTTTGTTTTGTTTTTTAAATCTGTATAGCAAGGTAATCTATGGAAAGACAAAATTCTAGATCTCATTTTACTACTGCTACTTTGTAGTATGCATTTTATATCAACAAAATTTTTACACTTGGCATCTACTTTTAAGTTGCCTTGTGTTAGTACATATTAGCAAAGCTTGCTTATGATTACAGCAAAACATTGTTAATGCAATGCTGATACACTTGTTTTCTCACTTTATACAGCAACTCCGAGCATACTAAACCAGTGAGGTCGCTCCAGTGGCTGAATAGTTGCCACTAGAATTGTATATCATGCTTCCTGACAAGCGCATGAATGTGGTATAATGTTGCCTTAATTCACACTTATAATTTTGCATCATCACTGCACACTAATCAAGAATTTGTTGTTTCAAAAACTGTATAGCTGCAGATTGAAGCTAAATGGCAAGACCAAGTCATAAAAACTATCCCTTATACACAAACTGTCTAACACAGCATAGATAATAAAAATATGCTGGACTCCATGCCTTTCGTATAACTGTGTTTCCTTTAGCAGTGTTTAAATTATATTTGTCCTATGGCTTTCTACTAATATAAAATGCAGTCGTTCTATAACTGTAAGGTGATCACCTGGACGTTACCAAGGATTTACTTAAAACTTTGAATGGGAATGAAAAGAATCTTATGTGCACCTCTCTACCTCCCAGAATGAGTTCTCATCAGCTTCATGGACCCCAACCACTTTGTTCTCTGGAATCCAAAGAGTTAGACCCTGAGTGGAAACGATCACGTGATGGTAGAGGGATTCTTATCTCTTTCTTGATAATATGGTTGTTTTGTCTTACTTCCAAGTACATCCCAATTTAAGAATTCTGAGGTTTTGTCTTTCTGGTTGTGCATGATCTGCAAATATTTTTAGTAACTGGGCTGAACATCCCTTCGCAATGATATGTACATTTTAAATTTAAAACAAAGGCAGGATAGGAAAGCAAATCAGCAAAGAAAGTTGTTACATTATCCTCAAAAAAATTTTTTGTTGTTGTTGTCTCTGATGTTTCCCTGTTTGTTCCTTTCCTGTTCTGTAATGAAGTATTCCCTTGATAACTCATGTAACAAATTCCATATTGTTTGACACTGGAGGTCTGTCTGCATAGGTGCACAAAAGTCTGACGGGGAATTGAAAGGGGATAGAGGATGAGTATTGCATGTTATAGTCGTCGTCGTCGTCGCCTCCCTCCCCGAATTTGATTAAATGCATTTGGAGGATTTAATCCATTTCTGCAGTATTGTCACCTGTGTGCCAGTTTTACAGAAGAAAATACTGACACAATGGATTCAGTGAGGAAGGAGCTGGAGCTGTTCTTGTTCTATGCAATTGCTTTCTTCGTCTTGGGATTCTGGGAGAGACAGTGTAGTGAGTTCTGTTAACACTGCTGCTTTTGAGCTGATGTATTCCAGGGTTTCCTGAGCAGGGCTATATACTATTTCGAGCTTAAAAAGCTACATTTGTAGAAAAAAAATTGGCTCTCCTGGAGACTTACATTAGTTCAAAATCTGGACCGCTTTTTAAGATTATTAAATGTAGCTTTCTGTATAACATTTTCACATGCATTTTCAATTAGTATTTTGAAAATTACAGATTTTAGTCAACCCCTAAATACAGGGCTATAACACACCCATGTCTATTTGACTGACTTATTTGGATGATTTTTCTGACAAAAGCAGAGCTCATCTTGCAGGTTTATAAGGCCAAACTATCCAAAACTGCCACTAATTTTGAGTTCCTCAACTAAAAACTCTTATTTTGCACATGCAAAGATCATACACACAGTAAAACTATGCAGTTACATGTGTAGTACTTGACCTGTGAAAACAAATTAGTTCGGATTGTACAACCTGAATATTAGAGGTCAGATTAATATCTCTTGGATAAACTGCCCCTTGAAATTTTACTAAGTTTTATAGAGCAATTGCAAGCTATCTAGAGCTGCTTTTCAGTAATTAGATGAGTTATTAGGTAGAAAATTGGCAGTCTAATGAGTAATTTAAGATACTAAAAACTCAGGTTGCATTTACAGGATTATGGAAAGGTTAGATATTTTCAGAAGATATTGTAAAAGATCACACAGTTGACCCCCAAAATTTTTTCAGAATATTAATGTATTTTTTCCTGTGTGACCTTTGAAAACCTATTAATTTCCCAAAATGCAAGATGAAACATAGATGCTAAGTATAAAATAAGAATTCCAGAACCCCATGCTTTTTCCAAGATCAGAGGTGTATATATATACTGTCTTCTTTCTGTCCGTCTAATTTACTCTGTGGAGAGCAGAGACTGTACTGAAGTATACAAGAGGTATCAGAATTCCTTTACGTGCCAGTGTTTTGCCTCCTCCAGGGAATGGATCAGACAGGCAGTGCGCAGGGACAACATGACCTGTGAATACTCACAAACCAAAACACAGCTGGCAGGTCTAATTTTAGGTTCTTTAGCCTTGATCATGTCCCTTTAATGTATTGGGTGGAAAAAGAAAAGCACTTAAAATACAGGAAACATCACAGAAGTCCAGTTCCAAATTCCTCTTTAAATAGAGCCTCTACATTGATGTGCTTTTTCCTAGACTCTGGTTTTGTTTAAATTTTTGTGTGATTTTTTTTAAATGCATGTGAAATTTGCCAGGTCGGCAGCCCTGGAGACAGAAGTCTCCTATCAACAGAAAGGTTACCATAATGAGAAGTGGCAATTTGCGTTTCCTACAATGACTTGCTGGTGTGCCAGAGCCCTGACCTAAAGCTTGAGAACATAGCTTAGTTTCCACATCTCATTCCCAACCTGATCTTAGACAAGTGCTGAAACAAAAGGATTTATTTTTATTTTCTATTGAATCTAGTGGGAGGAAGATAGGGCCTCAGACCTTGACTTGGCGTAATTTCGTATGATTTTTTGAAACTCTTTTCCAAGATGCTAAAAAAAGCTGGGAATTTCCATGCAGACACACAATGCAGAGAAGGCACAAATTATCAAACTACACTTTAAAAACCTTCTCCCTAAGTGTTCAATATTCTAACCATTTTCTAGAGCAGACAGTTTTTATCTTTCAAGTGTCAAAAAGATTATGTTCCTAAGCAAAACACCATATATTTCAATAAAGGTGGCTTCCCAATTTTGAGGGAATTTCATGCCTAAAAAGCTAATTCAGTGTTTTACCAGAATATGATGCTGATTTGGTACTTTTAATTATGAAGACTGTATAAAAAATTTTGCAAGAGCTTTATTGGAAAACAAAATTTGTGATAAAACTGTTTTTCCATTTGTGTTGATTTTTCTTCCTGAGTTTTTGCTTTTTCACTAAATTTGAGAGACCTTCTTGCTGTTTTGTTTGTTTCTTTCTTTGTTTTTAAAATCTTAATCTGTCAGTTAAGCATCTTATTTTCTTGGTTTGTTTCTTTCATTTTCCCAGAATTCCTCAAAATATAGGTGTATGAAAAGCATAGTGTTCAGAGCAGAAATAAAACCTAAACAGCCACTTTTCTGTTTTGCATAGCCCACTAGGCCTGAAACTTGAGAACATTTTGCTGCGTTACCCTGTCCTACTTGCAACTCATGAGTTCCTCCAGCAGCAAACACTTCAGTTCTGTCAAACCTTTTATTCCTAGTCTAATTTCCTATGACCAGATGCCACCCAGAGTTCCAGGAAGGAAGTCAAAAGTGCTTTCCTGGAATCCATGTTACAACCTTAACCCAGAAGCCAGAAAATGGAAGAAGATCAAATGTGATGTGACTTTACTCATACGTCCAGCCATCCTAACAAAATCCATCAAAATTAAAACTTTTTCCTGGACACTTTCAGATTAGTTAGGCCATATCAGGGCATGGTAATCTTCAAGCCTTTGTTGGTTCATACAGGTAAAAGACAGAGCTACCACAAACTTTGCAGGCTTGTGGAGTTGGTAGATATACAAAGCTCAGCTTTCAAGCTCTCCATATTGTCATGAGGAAATATAGTAATTTTGCAAAATACATTTGTATTGTTCTATTGGTCTTCAATTTCTCTTTCTCTCAGTAGAAACCCCCAGTTTATGTATAGTCCTCCCATGGCCAGAATGAAGGAATGGGGCTTCAATTAATGCTGCTTAGTGATCTATAAAATGCAGTGCAATGGATACAATATCTATGACCCAAAGTGTTGTGCTAGACTTTTAAAGTAACAGTATTCTTCTTACTGACAGAAAATTATCCAACATCAAGAAGTTTAATTGCTTTGACTGCTTACTTTAATTTCCATTTGCTCTGCCCAGTAGAGCTGATGGAAAAGCAGGGAAAGTAAACAGAGAAAACTGTTCACAAAAATTATGTTATATGAGATAAACAAGCTAAACTTTTCAGACAGCTTAGAAGTATTACAAAAGGAAATACTTGATCCAACTGAAATTCCTACAAATATCTGACACATTGCACATTTACATTACCTATTTAATGAGCTCTGTTTTAAAGTATTTTTCTTGAAAGAAAAGGCCAGATGTATAGACATTGCCAATCTTAGGATTTAAAACATTTAGTTTCTGATCCTGAGATACAGGGTGTACCCATAACTTCAGAATAGCATCATGGGTTCATCCTCAATGTCCTATTCAGGACCTTTAAAAGATAGCTAAAATGGCAAGAAAAATTTAAGGCAAAATACATCAGGGAAAAAAAAAAGCATGGTGCACATCACATTATTTAACGGTGTTAAATAATTCTGGAGACTTTTCTTTAGTGATTCTGTTTGTGAGAGGGGGATTTGAAATTTGACAGGTAAATGTTAGGAGTGGCCTTTTTCTTCCCTTATAAAAATGTAAAAATTTGGCCACAGTGTAAGTTTTAGCAAAAATTACAGTTCACAGATGCTTACTGAAGTCTTCTTGGGTTTTGATAGCTCAGTGTCTAGAAATTTAGTCTTAAATAGCCAGAATCATGAATCCCATGCCACCTTGTGCTGTTGAGACTGCTCTCATGACACAGAGTGACCATGCATAGTATTGCGAGGCTATTTCAAAGTGCCTGAGATGAGAGTCATAACCAGGTACTGAAGCGATGTACTATTATCCCATACCTACTATTCCTTCTGATACCCAGGACTTTGATGGAGGAAGCTACCAGAGCTAAATGTAAAGGAGACCAAAGCTGTCCAAGGGAGAGAAGGATATAGTTTGTGTCATGCTGACAGAGATATCATGAAGCAAAGGAGGAGGTAAAGGAGGACTGGCTGAGTAAGAAGGCTGACACTACACTGAGAATTAAGGAGACTGCAGGAATTGTAAAGGAATGGAACTGGAGCACTGGGAGAAAGTGACTGTGAATTGATTGGGCTAGTAGGAACAGACTGGAAGGAGGCAGCTGCTGGGACATGGACCCTGGGACTGGAGTAGAATGAGAGAAATGATGAAGGAAGAGGAAACACCAGGGCCAGTGAGGTGGGTAATGAAGTCTGGATGAAGAGCTGGGACCTGACTTAGCTGCCATTTTGCTGCAAAAGAGGAGCCTCCCACTGATGCACTCTTTTGAAAGCTTTTTGTAATGGCAAACATCAGTGGCAAACATTAACAGAAAAATGCCACAAGGCTTTACACTACTTCCCTGTGGTCCCTGTTGTCACATAGATGTGGGATGTGGAGGATACAGGTAACAGCACCCTGTGCACAGTCCCTGGTCTAGAACAGTCCACAGCAATGGAGAAGGACTATTTCAGAGGACGTCCTGCTCAGAGCTGGAGCAGTGCATGCTCCTTTTTTTCTATGGGGGGTGCTGCAGATACCAGCATGTACAGGCTGGAGCATGTTCAGTACAGATGGAGTCTCTGAAGAATTTAGCTGACAAACTCTTAAATGTCTTTACTGAACTAGTGCTAATTGAAAATTTTCAAAGGTTTATATCTTGGCCAAATGTGGGTGGATTTTCAAAGCGATGGCAAAAGGCACATCCCTAAGAGCAGGGCCATCCTTTCTCCAAATGTTATGCTTCTGTTCCAAAGCACACTCTCCTCAATTAAATATAACAAGAAACAACATACCAGTATTTTTCTTTAATTTCATTTTCAGAAATAGCTGAATCATTTTTGCTAAAACTTTCCAAAATAATTGAGGCTTGGGCAAATATTCTGCAGACTAAATATCAATTTGGAAAGTGAAGTTTAGCAAACAGAAATACTGTCTTACAAGAGGAATACCTGTTCTGCCTGTAATAAACAAAAGGACAAACTTTAGAAGCCCTTTTCCAGAAAATAGGAAGAGAAGGACTGGTAGTAAGTTACCGCCGATTTGCAGTGCTGCTCATGAGGCCATAATTTGCCTTTAAATGCACTCCTCATATTGAAATGCTTACACAGGTTAATTCAGTGCAGATATTACTAGTGAGTGATTTGCCTGCATGAGAAGGTTACTTTCTGTGATGTTGCCAAATGTAGTGAGGCTTTGGCAGTTACATAGTGATAGCAAATCACCCAGTAAGGAAAATAAAGTTGCCTCGGGGCAGCTTTCATTTCTATATCTAACTTGCTCAAAATGCTTCTAAAATTTCCATTGTAGAGTTAGCATGGTTTACTCATTCAAAGTATGTCCCATTCCCTCCCTCGTCACCCTTGCATGCGTTACTAACTTTTGGGTTTTTGTAGTATACTGACTGAGTGCCCCACTGTAGTGTCAGAACTTTCATCAGGTGAATATTGACTTTGCATCCACCTTTACAAAAAATCTACAGATAAACACTTTTTCTATTGCAGCCAGACAAATCTAACTAACAGAAATTCTAACCATTATTATTAAAGCAATGATGCATACTTTTGAGTCTTCTGGAGAAACAGCACTTTCTGACATATAGCTAGAATACTTACCTTTATGTTCCATCCCGCACTCCTTTTTTACAGAAATGGTGGATAATACATTTCCCTTAGGGAGGATTTAAAAACATTTTGTATTATGATGGCTAGCAGGTAGGCTCCTATCACTGTAGAGATGAAGCCTACTTTCACCAAAACAAAACTTACTTTCCTCTGGGTAGCAAGTTCCAGACCGGAATAGGAATCAACACAACTGAGAATTTCCACAGTAACCTTTGCATTGCTCACTTAATTCAGGTTGCAGGGAGCATATGACACTTCAGCATATTGGATGCCATAGACATAAACCTGAGATCCTTGAATTACAGTCTGGACCACCAAAGGTGTGCCTGAAATTTGCAAATGCTTGGTGTGTCCATTGGGATCCCAGAAAACTTGCAAAGCCATTGACCTCAGAAACAAAAGATGTTCAGCTGGGAAGAGACTGTAATATAACCTTTGGGAAGTAGTATTGGCCCATGTTCTGTGCTATCAGATTCTTTCATCTGGCAAATTGGAATGAGGGAAGTGCTCAACCACCTTCTGTCAACAGTATGTAACCATCAGAGGTGGAACTGAAAAAGTTTTTTGGGAAAATGGTAGAAGCTTAGAAGAGGGAGCAATCAGTGAAGAGTAACAGGCGTGCATGGATTTTATACGCAATTAATTGAATGGGTCCTTGAATTGTGCCAGTTGCATGCCAGAAAGTACAAGTAGGGGTTCCCAGACTAGGCTTTACATGGAAAGCTGTACATTGTACAAAGGTCTTGTCCAGAGTTTAGAGAACATGTTAAGCTTTTTTATGTGGGCTTCAGGAGCTCTTCCTGTTCTAGTTTGTATTGTGCTAATTCTTAATTCTAACAGAAGATTGTGTGTTTGTTTTGTTAAGGAGGAAAGGAGCAGAAAAAAAATTTGCCCAGATAGCCTTAAGTATATTTATAACCTTAAGAAAGACTATGTGAGGTATCTGTAAGAAGTCTATCTCAAAGAAAGGTTCTTTACAGTTGCTCAGAAAGTAGTACAGCTTGAAGTATTTTATACCAGCCTATAAGGAACTAGATTTAAATTGGTGTGCAGTGAAACATTTAAATATACTATAGCAAATGAAATATGGTCCAATAGGTTTTTTATGGTCCGACTATGCTTTTTCTTTTCAATCACTAGCCTGGGGCGAACAAGTCAGCTTTAAAATGTCTATTTTAGCTATGCTTTTATCACCTCTGTCTTTTAGGAAGTTTGATTTCTTTTTTTCATTTCTTTTCTTTGATAAAAAAAGAGCTGAGATCTCTGAATGGGTTATTTATCTCTTATGTTCAATCTATTTATCTGTCAATGGACATGCTGCTTTAGAAGTGTTTTATATTACTAATTAATTTAATTTCACATACTGTTCTCCATGTTAACACATTTTCTATTATACACTACAATGTGATACAGGGCCTTCCCTCAGTAACCTTACCTTAAAGCTTTAATTGCTTTCCTCTAAGCCTCAGTTCATGTTTGATTTATCTGATTTCTTTGTATAAAGATTCTCTGGTTTATAACATGTACACAAGTCATTAAATTGGTGTTGATGTTTATCTAGCAAACTTACCAACTGGTGATAGTGTACATCCCTTTATGAATTTATGACTGGGCAATAAAAGAAGTGGCAAAAGCCCTATTGTTATCTCTGTCAGGTCACTTTGTTAGTTTGTGTTTAGAAAGACAACATGGCCTGCCACTGACTTACACGGTGATTTGAAGGATTGACACCTGCAGTCAAAATCTGTTATGAATTTCTAGCCATGGACTGACTTATTTTTCCTTTTTTTGAGGGGAAACGGTGAATCGATTGCAGAGGAGGAAAGGGCTAAGGCAGCTTGAGCATGTTTGAGGACAGCATGGACTTCATCTGACATGCATTGTTGTTTACATAAAGGAAAAGCTGAACAAAAATGCCAGATCCCCAAGCTATGTGAAGTTCAGGGTCTGGATCCAAGTATTGCAGCTTGAATTCTCTCTGGCTCTCAAGAACCTAAATGTAGATACTACATATTAAAATGCATGAAAATGAATGATAGTAAATAATCAATGTAGAGTGGGAAATCTGGTCCTTTGATCTGTCAGGTTTCATCACATAACACAACCATAAGGACATATGGTATTTTAAAGCTGCATTTGAAGAGATGCCTACGCTGACTTTTATCCTTATTTACAAATAGTCAGCAATAAAGGCTGTAATCTTGCAGATAACACTATGGATGTGCATAAGTCTTCTTGTACAGAGTTCATTTTAGGATTGAGATGTGATGAATATAGCTAGGAAACATTTGGAAATGCATGCTTACTTTTGAATGCATTAAGTGAGCCCAATATTATAGCTCTTAAGTAATGAGTAGGTAGATGTATTTATATCTACTGGTTTGATTCAAATCCAGAAAGCTGTATTGTTTCTGCAAAACCTCTTCATTAGCTATTTCATTGTTACATTTACTTCCCACTCATTAAAACTCCATCCCACTTTACTTACATTTGGAAGACGTCTATTGGCTTCGGTGAGAACTAATTGCACATGAAGCGAAAGGGTTCAAATTAGGATTACCAATATATGGCCACACGAAAAAGCAAGCATGAAATATTCTAATTCTTTTTAGATGCAAAGTAACTTATGAACAAAACCCATTGTGGCTGATTCTCACAAGCTTAAAGCATCGTGAAAGAAAAATTAAAATGGGCAAGGCTAATTAATTTGCTAAAATCCATTGTTAATGCAGTGTTTTCAGTCCTCCTGAATGCTGCTCTCATGACATTTGGTATCTTTCTAAAGAACCATCTCAGCTGTAAATATCGTTTTTTCTTTCCTCTAAGAATATAAGCTTGCTTTTAAAGAAGGAAGTTTCTAGACCTCATGACTAAATAGAAAGTTTGGAAGCCAGAAGTGCATGCTCCTTAGACATTAAAGGCAAATAAAGATCAGTCAGTATTCATTTTTAAGTCCTTTTTTTAAAGCGTCACAATTTTTAACTTTTCTTTAACTCTGATGTTGGACTGTTTTGAATGAGGGAGGGGGTAAGAAATCAAGGGCTTTTTGGCTTTTCAGTTTTTGGGATTAGCAAGGAATGAGTGGCTGCATGGCTATTCTAAAGTCTTTTTAAAAACTGCTTCACATATACAAGAGGAGTTAGTATCATCTGGCAAATTGCTGCTGGATGAAATAGTAATCAAAATATATGACAAAAGCTTACGAGCTCTCTCTGATGACTCCAGCAGGGCTATGCCATGGTGGGGTTATGAAAAGCACTCCTTTAAAGCTCTACACAGGAAAGACGAGCCATGGGCTTCAGCCCATGAGCACTTTTTCGTAGCAGTGCCATTTTGTGCTGTGAATTCAGGGCCCCATTGACTTTGGCTGATCCAAGCGCTGCTCCCTGTCGGGTGAGCTCACAGGATCGGGCCCTTAGATGATACATGTAGGACTCTGGAAGACCAGCTTTTGCTGCTCATATGTTTGGCAGGCAGATTTGATAATCAGTGCTGTTCTAGAACCTTACACCATCTCAGTGAATATAAATTGATGGTGTAAAGCAAATGGGCAACTGGCAGGAAGCCAAACACGGAGGGGAGAGAAGACGGTTTATTGTTGAGGGGGCAGCCCGGTGTTCTACAGCAGAGCTTTCTGTTCACAACAGCTCTGCAGAGCTGCTGAGTTCGAGTGTGGCCTCTGAAGTGTATGAAATAATAACAGTTTTATTTCTCCTGACACAAGCACGGAAGCTGTTTGCTGCCACCTCAGAACTGTTACCCTGCAATGCAAGAGTACCAACAAGGCAGGCTGGATGCAATGTTATTATAAACAGTGCCGCAGTAAACTTCAGGAAAAGCCCATTATACGGTGATAGCCTGTTTGTCAGGAGAAAAGTTCACTAATGTATATAAGAAGCAAAGATCCTTATTCGCTGATATGTCTGCATCTATTTTGTTGCACTTTTACCTTTATTTACTATGCAGGTGCTGCTGAGAAAAAACCTGGAAAACATAAAAAGGCAGGAGGCCACGTACTCAGCTAGTTTAAATTGGCAGAGAAATGCTGTCAATTCAAGGCAGTTGACACTATGGTCCATTGTTTAGTGTTGCTTTTTAAAATTTCAGGATTTTGGGAGGGTATAGAAGGAAGAGTGTTTTCTCTGCGGTTGTTTTATTACTGTAAATCACCAAATGAAAGGTGTTTTTAAAATAAAATGATGAATGAATGACAGCAGGAAAAAATGAACATATGAACACGATAGAATTAAATTCCATTTTAACTCCAATTTGTTCTCATATGCAATCAGTTGCAGTAATATGAGCTGAGAATTTCAATGAGGCCTCAGGAAGTTTAACACACATTTCTTATTTTGTTTTGATGGGATTAGCACCCCTAAACCTAAAACTTCTTTGAAAATCATCCATAATGTCAGTCCTTCCAAAGTGTGCTAACTCTTTCTGTGTGCTTAATTATTCTCAACAGAAATGTAAGTACTGCCTTTTGTAGTGGGAAAAATATCATCATTCATTCATCAGTCATAGATCTTAAGTGCATTTCTTATAAAACTAGAGGATTTTTACTACCCTCCCTGTGCTCTTAAAAATCTGATGCTGATTGAAATGTCTTTTCTTGATGCAGAAACCTACGGCTATACTCTGTGAGCTCATCCCTGGGTTCTGTCATCAGCTATGAATTTTTCCTCTCATATGACATTGGGTCAGATATTATGTATCTCTAGGCCTCCCTTTATCCACCCAAAATCAGCTTCTTTTTTCCTTTCTTGATTTCTTTTTCCAGGGAGTGATGTAGCAAGGTTTTCATTGCTTGTATTCCTTAACATTCATGAAGCAATTTGAGATCTCTGTCTGGAAAATATTCTAAATATACACAAATATTAAGTTATGTTAATTCTTCATCTTAATTTACTGGCATGTTGCTCAAACCAAAGATGAAAATGGCACAAGTCTTCTGTAATCATACAGAGCACTTCACAACTTTATTTTTTTCTGAATTCCAACAGAATATGAAAATTTTAAAACTTGTAAAGAAGATCTGCCAACTTTGCCACCATGTACTAACAAAAAGTGGAATAAAAGCAGAAATCAAGTTTGGCTGCTTGTTTTTTTAATTAATAGAAAAAATAAGTCAACTTGGTAACATTTTGTTGAGAAAATCATTGTTTGTAAAAAGCAGGTATGTTATGCAAATCAATTTACTGAGAGTCAGTTCTTACTTCCAATAAATAGATGAGCCAACTCCACTGTGGCTAGAAAGCCAAGAAAACAGCATATAGATTAAGATTACTCAAAACTTTTGTTCCTGCATAAAAGAGATGCAAATTGCACCATCTTAGTATTGCTTATGAGTAAAGGCCAAAATCTTACTTCTTCCCCTTCATTTAGGACACAAGGCTGAAAACATACAGCTCTAAAATGTAGGTGTCCATATTAGACTTTGTAGCCTCTTCTTACCGTGTAACAGGGACTGTGATAGCTTTCAGTGATTGCATTTGGGACGAGTGTCCTGTCAACTTTGCAGATCCAGTAGAGGGAAGTTGTTCACAAAGATGGAAAGAATAGGCTTTTCAAGGCTGAAAACAATAATTTTAAAAGGCTACTATTCCTATGTGGAATAGATTGAGGTAGAAGGCCAAGCACTAAGAGATCTTTGTGAAGTTTGCAGGAGAGGATATTTTAACTTTATTTAGCTAAAAAGAAAGAAGAGGATTAATTCTTTAAAATCAGTGTAGAATTCAGATTTCTGTACATTCATAAGTACATTTAGAGTCATGTATAAGGACGCATGGGCATATTCACCTGCTCTTTGCCATTAAGTCATACATCCATTTCCAAAACTGAAATGTGGGTAGGAACAGAATATCAATTTGTCTGTATACTATTAAAGTTCTTATCTTATACTCACCTCCACAATTTCGCAAAGCCCCCTGGGTATTGCATCTTCTTTGCAGTGAAAAAAAACCTTCTCCTCTTCAGCTGTTTCTTCCTGCTTAGTTTTAGGGAATTAATTATCATATGGTTGTTGTCTATTCTGAAAGTTATAGGATAATCTCAGTGTTTGAACACCACATCTGAATCTCAGTCTCCACTTGGGCAGGACACATGGTGTGAGAGACAGCTGCTAAAAACTGTGCAGCTATTACAGTGTGTCAGTTTATAAGCCGTGAAGTGTATGTACCAGCTCACAGATTGTTGGTAGGAGTGTGGTACTTTGTAATAAATATATTTTATTGATTGTAAGGAGATTTTATTCAAAAGCTACCCCGAAGAAATGGGCAGTAAAAGATCAAGTTAATTGTTTGGCATTCATTTTAAGTTGCCTAATCTCCTAAGTGTTTATGGGGACTCCACAAGATCCCTAAACACTGACATATTTTATTCTCACTTAGGGATAGTGGATAGTTGAGCACTGGATGTTCAGCAAGATGGTGGCCTCAGGGGAGGGCATCCAATCTTCATGGAGGGGTCAACAGGCTACATTAAGACCAGAGCTTAAATATATTTAGGTGACTAAAAATGCAGATAAGAACTTGTCAAATTGTCAAAAGTAACTAAATACATTGCATGTCTAGTTCCCACTGAAATCAGGTGAATTAGCTACCTACCTCCTATTCTGTTTCTTCATACATGCCTTCATCTTTAGGCCCCTAAATATTTCTATGGTGGCATCAAATACTTCTTGTTTCTTTTCAGATTAATGTCATCTCAGGGCACCTACCATATAGTAAAACAGTATACACTTCTAAAAAAAACTACTTTGAATCAAGACTTTCTAATGTGTAAACACTGTACATTCTTTTAATATTTTCCTATTAAATATTTTTTAAATGTTACAGGTATATGGCAGATGTTGCTATCTACTGTTTCCTAAGCATGTATGTGCTGAGTTGTGTGTGTATGTGTGTGTTTTCATGCTTTTTCTGTTTTAAGCCTGTGGAAATCAGCATATTTTGCTCAGTGTTAGTGGTAGGCAGAACATCAATGTGTAGAATGTATTATTGCACCTAAGTCTACTGTCAAGCTGTGCAAATACAAAGAGAAATGGGAAAAAAATGCAAGAGCCAAATAACTGAGATTATAAACTGCTTTTAATACTTTCTAAAGTCTGAGGTCTATGTATAAATTAATTCAAACTCTACAGAAGAATTCTGAAACAAACCAGAGATGCCCAGGTGTTGGTCAAACCCTAATATGATTTGATAACACCAGCTTCCCTGGCATTCTCACCCCAACCCTCTGAAAACCAGCCTCTCAGTCCCTCTGGCCATGGGTTTTCCCAGTACCCACACTTTCTGCTCTAAAACCCTTCCTTGCTCCTCAACCACCTTTTATTATAACCTCCCAAAGATTCACTTTTCTGTTCCAGATTGTCTTCCTGAGACTGAGCTAAATCCTTTTCCAAAATAAAGCCTGTGTCTCGCTGCATGAACATCCCTATTTCTCCTGACCTCAAAAACACCTAGCAAAGCTACTTCCTCTTCCATGTGTTTGCCCTGTCACCTCACATACCTGAGCTGCTCTTCAGAAGCTAATTAAATTTAAATGTAATCATAATTAAAAAAGAGGCACGAGCACTAATAAATGCTCCAAATCAAACATAATGCTTTCTCAGATGCTTTATTCTTTTTAGATCCACGTTCTAAAGACCCTTGTGCAAAAGGGCCATTTCAATTCAAAGTCCTTCGCCTCCCCCTCCCCAAACCATAAAACCTTTTGACTTCTGCTCTAAACCTCCTAACAGTGACCACTGGCTCTGTGCTGGCTACTAACATTCTTTATTTACTTCCTATCACCTGTTAAAAACTCTTGCTTCCTCAAAGAGACAAGGTTTCAGGTCTTGCTTCTGTCAGGAAGTTCAAAACCCTGTACGCAAGCTGCCAGTGTAGAAATTGCCAACTTGTGTCAGCAGTTCTACCCAGAGGCGGAAAAGAGGACTTTCCAGGAAGAAGAGAGCACACACTCTTCTCTTCTGGCCTCATTGGGACAATAGCAAACAAAATCTACATATGCTTTGGAAAGTGAATATCCTTTGAAGACCTGAGCTGCAGATTCCCTTTGCAGAATTTTGGAAATGCTTTTAAATCTATGTAAATCCGTGGCTTAGAGTTCATCTTTGAGTTCAGACTTCGCATGAGATTTAGCCTGAACCACGGGAGTTTCACCTAGTTGCCACTTGAAAGCACCAGTTGCAGCTCTACAACCAAAAGTCTTACAATGTTTGCCAAAACTTGAATGAACTCTTCAGTAAACCTGGCCTTAACTATGAATGGTTCAGGGTTTCACTATTATTGTGATGTCTTTGTACTACAAAAGTTGTTGCAGCCATTGCCTTTGCTTTGCAAATTTAGCACATATATATATATATATATGTATAAACATAAGCTAAATACAAATTAAAAATGTATATTCAAAATTAAAATATAATCCCTTATTTTGTGATGACTAGCTTTATTTCCTTATAGTAGGTCATGCAAATTTTCTGGCAAGATATGTCACTAGCTTATAACTTCATTAAGCTGCAGACCATACCTTATCCTTTCACTAGATCCCTGAAAAGAACTTTTGTGCATGCCAAACAGATATCCACTTGGTCTGTGGCTCTTGAAAGGTAAATTGCCAAGTTCCAGCAAGCAAATTAAGAGGTGCAATGAGAGTTAGCTGTTGCATTCTATCAAATCCTGCTACTGAATGTGTTGAAAAGCTTGCCCAGAGCCATGGCCTCACATATTTATGGTATGAATGGGAGACACTTGGAGCTATGTATTGCCATAGTTCCCATTTCTTTTGTAATAAACTAGCTCAGCAGATGTAAGGTAAAAGGAAATTCAAAGTCTCCTACTCAGAGACTAACCAAAACAAAGTTCTCTCTCTGGTCCTCTGTCTATGAGCCAAACTCAGAGCCAGACCTTTCTTGTACTGATTAGTGTTTTATTCTGTGTGTAACCCAATAAAACTCAAAGTGTTCTCAGATGGAATAAGGTGCTGCTTAATAGTACAGTGCAAGTATCAATGCCAGGATATGGCACAAAATACATTTAACAAATCTTACTTTCCATTTGTAACACAACACAGCTTAAATCATAGCATTAGTTTTCCAAGTCACTTGTATAATTCTCTTGGTTTATAAGCTTTGGTGCTGAAGACATCAGTTCTGGGGAGCTTAGCTTTTCTTTTATGATAGATGTATTGCAATTTTTGCAGTATCAGTACCTAATTCACATTATTGCAGAGTAGATTTTAGTCTCCATACTTGTAACTTGGCCTGTGCCTACGTTCTATAGGCTTGAGTATTTGGCATCACATTTCTGATGTGGTTGGCCCTGCCTATTCCACCTTTGTAGTAAAGTAAAAAAAAAAAAAAAAAAAAAAAATCCACAAAACAGTAGAACTTGAAGGATCATGGATTAAATTAAAGACCCTTAACAAAGCTTGTTGAACTCTGATCTAGAAAGGTGGTGGTGAGGGAGGTAACAATACATGTTTTTGTGCTTGTTGATACTTTCACTCATGTACTATATCAAGATGATTCAGAAAACATTGACTACAACTTTCTACACCATTTTTTCACCATTTCCATAACAGTATCTTCATCTCGAGAAAAAAATGGCTTTCTATATTAATCAGTAAAGGCTAATAAATTTAAAAATTCAGCTTCCATTGAAGTCTTCAGAGAACTTCTATTACCTTTGTGGGATAGTAGGTTGGCCCTTTAGCATACCTTTCATGCCTAACAGTGCATGAATCTTTTGTATTTCTAGCTTTATCTAATATTGTTGATTAACTCAATTACATATAAAAGTACAAAGAGACTCCTCACTCTTCACAGCTTAACCCACCACTTGTTGTTACTTGTTTATGAGACATTTTTCTACTTTATAGTCTTTAATCTGGAATTATATCATGTGCTGTAATAAAACTGAAAGAGATAATATCTATGGCATTTCCATTCCTCTGCTCCAGTGATAACATTATTTAACAACACTGGGAAGTTAATTAAGAAAGACCTCGCTGTCATAAATCCCTGTTGCCTTCCTCATTAAATTAGGCTTTGCAAAATATTGCTGAAGTTCAGAAAACTGTTCTGGACATTCAGTAACAGATACTTCACTGAATAGTCCACAACATGTTACATATTCTTTTACAGGATGGAGATGTATTTAACACTCATAATTCTGGAGTTTCATGTGTTTATATTGGATTAATTTTGAATCTTCCTTTCCTTTGAAATCATTAAGAAAACATTTTGGCTTCTTGGGTATTTAAGGTATCTGTCTTTTCATGGTCATGTTTGTTCTCTTTTACATGTTATATTACCCCTATTCTGTGTTTCCTTGAATCCTTGATTTATGCAGTTCTCTATCCCAGCTAACAGAAGCCGGCTACTGATTGAATATACTAGTTGTTCGCCCATTATCATTCATAGTGAACATGGGTTTTTTCCCTCTCAATTGTAAATCTTGTCTATAGTGCAGAAAAAATGAAACTTGGCTTTATCTTTATGGCTTTGTGAACCCTGCATTCTTTCATAATGCATTTTTAAACTATTTTCTGTAAGAATTTGGTTTAGGGCAATCAAAAAAGAACCATCTCTGTGGGTTAGATAGGGGTTCAAATTCAATTAAATCAGCCCTGTAGGAACTGATTCCCTGGGTATGTTGCAAGGCAGGGCACTGGGATTGTTTGGGACCAGATTTATGAAAATCCTTATGAGGTCCTGAGCTTTTTGAATACAGAATCTGAGGTTCTTTAGCTTATCCAATCTTGAAAAAATAGTCGTTCAGTGAGATGGCTGAAAGACAGCTGTAACCATATTGTGTGGTTCCATTGGTAAACATGTCTATAAGACTCAAAAATCCTACTCCAAATTGGAAAGACTAAGTAAAAATATCTGGTATTAGGTGATCATCCAACTCAGTCAACGCCAGTAGGCTAGGCAGGCATGAAAAAACGTTGTGGAAATTAATAAATTCAAAATTTGAAAACTGTCATATACCTGGATCTGATATTTACAACCCTTTGTCTGGAGTACCTTACATCAAAAACAGTGACTGTATAGCATCAGCAATGGATATTTGCCTCCAAATTGTACTGGTGGGGCTGATCTTTAGCATAAATAGAGATTTCCGATAAGCCTGTCGGTAGGTAAAGGTTAACATTTTGAAGAAGAAAAATCTGGGGCCCACCAAACAGTTCTGCGTTCTTAAGCCATTAAAAGAGACACAGCTTTGCCTCCTGATATTAATGAAAGGGACACTCTTTTTAGTAGTGCTGATTATTTTCTCAACTTGCATTTAGTAAGGTGTTCTCATCATTCATATTTGCTCCAGGTCTCTCTCAAGGGATTAACAAAGCAGAACTTGATGAGACGCTTCATTCTAGATATGAGAGAGAACTATTTAAAAGTAGTCTTTCTGTCTTATAGCTTAACTCTGTTCATCCCTGTTGGACCTTCTCATTATGACTTTTACTTCAGCAGTTACAGTATTATTTTTTCCTTTATTACTTCTGAGACTACTTTACCAAACTGATTGTTTAGTAGTTTGAAAGACTCTCTGCCTTAGCTTCATTACGGATTATGGTCTGCAACTAGTGTCTTTAATTTTAGTTCATGTTGAGCTATATCTGTTTATTCTAAATATGCACTCCATGTTGTCTTTTCAGTCTTTTTTTGCAATAGTTGTAAAATATTAGAGAAAACTCTTCAATATTTGTCTGTAATACAGATTTCGTATTTCAAAAGCCTTAAGTAACATTTTAGTATGTTTACTGAAAGGTTAAGTTTCTTAAATTTGGCTTCAAATCAAGTTCTAAGGAAGATAATGGTAAAACTCTTACTGACTCAATGGAAATAGGGTTTTATATCTAAATATCTAGAAGATATCATATAATATCTAGGAGAAGAAAATTGCTGTAATACTGTTTGGTTTTCTTATTAAGCATTGTGCTTTATACCTGGAGACTCACCTAAAAGCCATCTTTCCAATATCACTGTTCCTCTCTCCAGTACTTCCTCGTTATCTAAAATGCATTTTTAAAATCTTCTCTATCATTTAATCTTTTCCATAGCTACCAAATTTACCTATTTTTAATCTATCAGCAAAATTTAAGTGTAACTTTAAGTGTCTCTCTCTTCTGCAATTAATTCTGTCCCACAACTGCAACAGAAATATTTCCAGTTAGCTAACGTTACAATCGTATGAATTGCAACCTTAATATTTTCAGTAATTGCTACATTTTATTTTTTGTTGTTTTATTTGTTTGTTTTTTTTTTAATTAGGTGCTAGCTATAAAGTGCACCGTTAAATTTCTTACGATCCTTGTCAGATATTCTTCCATTTTCTACATAGATTCTTTTCTCCATTCATTACATCAGGCCATCTCATTATTTATCCTACTTTTGGGGAACTCACTGCCTGAAAATTCTGAATTAAAAGACCAGAGTCAAAGGGTCTGTTTATTGTTATGTATCAAAACCCCTGAAATGTTTGATAGCTTCGCAGGAAATTGGGACAAGAGTAATACGTTAACATTTTCACCAGAAACCCCAGTTCTTCCCAGAAAATAGAGCCAAATTGTATTTGGTGAGTTATAATGCTCATTGTTGCCCTTCTTGTCCATACGGGAATAGTCACCATTTTCAAAATCACTGTATGGGCTACCCACCCTCCTTTTAATTTACTTGAAGAAAATTTTTCAGGGGGAAAATTTGTATAAGAGGTTACAAAATGTTTTTCTTCTTACAGTGCTGGAGAATATGGTTCTCTGTCATTGTTCTGTTTCCATTGTGATGATGGGAAGTTTTTTACCACAATACTGGATGTTATTACTTTATTAATCATCTTTCTTCCATTCTTTAGAACATCTATTTTTTTTCCTGTAAATGAGCTTCTCAAGCTTTCATCCTGCAAACCACACATCTGGTCATCTTTCTTTTTTGTTGTGTCTAAAAGCAGCCATATGTCATCAGCAACCCTCTCATATATATTGAACTTCCTTAGCGCATCAGCTTGTCTCTTTGAATGTGTTACCTGATGTCTTTAAAGTGGCAAAACACAGAAAAGTGGATCCTCCTAGTCCCTTTCCTTTGTTCATCAGACCAGTAAGAGTCAAGAATATCGTAGAGACAGTGTTTAGGCCCGTGTTCCATATCTATTCTAGCTTTGTTCTTTAATTTCTCCTTGCTTTAGTTCAACTAGCAGAATATGCCTCAAATCAACTTTACGCTATCCAGTAGTAAATTATGGCTATCTTTTACTGATAGGGAAGGCTCAGGACTTCCAAATGCTGGTCTGTTTGATGTTAGATCATCCACAACAACTCTGATTCTCCAGCTCAGTCAGTCTGTCCAGGTGCTTTACTATGTGCTCACCATTTTTATATGGGTGGTCTTCTCTGGGAATTAACAGAGATATAACAACCACCTTTCTGCTCAGAATGTAGGCATCAGTGCTTCAGAACCATTTCAATGTGTCTGGCAGCATGTATGCGCACAACAGAGAAGGATATTTATCCTAAGAAAACTAGATCAAACAGCCAAGCTTTAATTAAATTTGAAAAGCATTTGGTTCAGGAGATATCCTCAACCTTTTCTAAAAGCAATCTTGGTTCTGAATTTCTGTATGTGAAGGTCCCCCTTCTCCTTCACCGTTTAGAGTGGCATTACACATTTAAGAGATTAAGAAGATTTTGATGTGATGAGATGCAGACATCTTAGGTAACTAGGACCATGATTTAAATGGAATCCCACCAATGCATAGTCTGTCAGGGGAATGTGCTCATAGCACTTTCTGTTGCTGTTGAATGTTGAAACTTCTGAAATGTAAGTGATTTCTCTCCTTCTTAAATGAGTTGCAGTCATCACATAGAATCAGAAGTGCACCCATTTTGGAGCTCAGTCTTGTGTCTGAAGCAAGGCCTTATCATCTGTAAATAGAGCACTAGGTGTTTTGCGGCACTGCTATTTGCCCATCAGTAGCGCTGAAGAGTTCATGAGATACCCATGGTTACCTTTGTGACAAAGTGATGATAAATACTCAGTAGAATGGGATTTTTTAGAGGTGGTAAGATTTTCAAAGCTCTGTCCTTTTTTATGGGTGTTAACTCATTTTTTAATGAGATTCACACTTAAACAGACAATTAAGGAATGCTTTTAGTAGGCTAAGAAAAGTTAAAGGATGTCAATGTATTGTTTAATACTGCCTTTTGAAACAATTTCTAGCATTTTGTACTCTTTATGCTTTTTAAGGGTGAATGATTTAGATTCTTTCACCTCCTGATTAGAAACTCCCATCTGTGTTCATTCCTCTGAATTTAGCTTTCTAAATAAGAAAATAAACTAATCTTATATGAAATTCTATAACCTGTACCTCAATCTAAGTAAAATTATTATCTATCTATATATATATAAACTCCCAAGTCTAAAACCAAATCCAACTATGCTGGGCATAGATGGCACATAAAGACAGCTGTTTATTATCTTTTAATTTAGTCAAAGCAAATGGACCACATTTCCACAGGAAAAAAACCCTTTAAATCACACAAGACAGCACTGAAAAGCCATCATTAAACAGCTCAAGATCTTGCCTGCACATTTGCAATGCATTTGGCAGGGTTTGGGTCATGAAATCACAACCCTTAGATGTTCAGAGCAAAAGGAGCACTGTGGTACTCTTCTTCAGTACATATCTGTGTTTTTAAGGCTATAATGACACTCACCTGCAAGAGATTTGCAAAGCAGGTAAAGCTGTGACCTGTACCTTTAATTCATCTCAGCTAGTTCCATGATGATGAAGTGATCTATCATCATTGCAACCATACTAGAGGGTATATTCCTACCAGAAAGTTTAGCCACTGCAGGTGTGACTGGAGTAACATCTCCTGGCATCCAGCAGTGTACAGGCTAAACTATAGCTTTTAGTTAAAGAATATGGAAACTGACAACAAATTATTATTTGTGGTCTTTTTCTAGTTTTCAAGTGCAAGCATATCAAAGTTTATTTTAAATCTGAGCCAGTCAGACATTTAGTAATATAGATCAAAGAAGAAATGAAGGCCTCCCATGCTTATTATTTCAATATGATGTCTGTTCTAATAAAGTGTAAGAATGCCTGTGATAGACTAACTAGTAGGAATTTTCTGGTTCTGTAGTTTAGCCTTAAATATATACATATATTTGTAAATTAATCAGAAACATATTGTCATGGTTTCAGTTCCTCGGAAAGCTGATTGTTTTCAATCCTTTCTTTAATCTTAGAAATATGGTGGCAGTCTGCCAGCACACTTTCAGATAAACAGTCCACTTCACATTTAAAAGCCGCAGAATCACTGATGTTGAAGGGAGGAAAAATCAACAGAAAACAACACCAATTTTTTTCTCTCTCTCTTCCCCAAAATGTAGAACATTATTTAAATAAATTGAAGTTGTTG
>NC_045642.1:33898523-33953523 GCF_009829145.1 Chiroxiphia lanceolata
CTCTAGGCAGAATTTCCATTAGCATCCAGCACTGACTTAGCTCTACTTCCACCTGACTGATGGACACCCAGCCCTCTACCTTCCTTCTCCCAGTGTCTCCCAGTGGAGATCTCCCTGGGACTTTGAAGCTTTATCTTTATTAACCATAGTTTAGGATTTTATGCCAAGGAGACGTTAGTAGGGATTCAGTGAATATCACATGTGTAGCCTTGTTATTTTATACTCTTCTAGAAAATGGAGGCTAAAAGGGTTCAAAGGCTTCTACATTACATTGTGAATAGACCAGCACCTTTGTTCTAAAAATGAACACATGACTTAAAAATAAATAATTAAGTGGGTTCAAACCAGAAGCTTACATTGCTTTTGAGGATATGCACATTTGATCAGCTGTTGAAAGAGTTGCAGTTCAGCTGTACTCAGCTAAGATTTAGTGACGGGGCACCCGGGGATCAGACTCAAAGGCAGAATCTTAGCGTTTTCCTTATAACAAGAAATGACTATCAGACTAGATGGCATGGAGACATAACATACCAAAAGGTGTGAATGCTTTTCAGCAGGGTGGAAGACTGGTATGGCCAATCTTCAGGCTAAGATTAAATGAAGAACAGTAAGAACAATTGTTAAGTTCATTCTTACTTGGCAAAGCATGTCAGTTTATGCTTATCTTTAGCTTGTGATTATTGAAGATAATAAAATTTATGTGTGCACCTAAAATTAAGCAATGACAACTGTTTTGTTGAAAGGTGTCCATGATATGCTAGGAAGAAAGCAGTTTGGCCTGCCATGGCCAGGAGAGGCTGCTTTTATATAAGTCTGCATGACAAGGTAAAAAACAGGCAAAACTTTTTGAAGAAGATTTCCTCATCCTCACTTCCCACTCCATATCCTCCCACCTTCCTAAATTACCCTTTTTACATCTCAATTGATGGAAAGACAAAGAAACCACTGTAACTGAGCAGAGCTGCAAAGTGAGGTAAAAATTGCAGGGGGCAAGACTGATAAAAGCAAGTCTGGTCCAGTCGGAATGTATGAGGCAAAAGCAGCAAAAGAAAGCTAAAAATATACATTGACAATGAAAGACAAAGAGTATTATAAGCATTATTGTTGCAGTCTGTTAAAGCATTTGCAGCAGGAAAAAATACAGGAAAAATTGAGAAGTTGAATAAATAAAAGAAAAACAATAAAAACCTAGCAAAATTATTAATTTTTTTCCCATAGTTATTTTAAACAGTGGAGCACATGCTCTAGTATTCAGAGTTAGGCACTTGTGCACATCTTTCTCATTGTTTCGAATGAAGCTCAAGCACATGATTAAAATCTTTGCTAGATAAGAGTATGTTTTCTGAAATCGGGCTGGAGAGCTCCTTGAACAGGAACCACATTCCCAGACATAGGTCCAGGTTCGACCATGTGTATGTGTGATGCTGTATCTGAAAATGGTATGCACATATCACAGAGGGAATACTTAATGTGTTTGAAGCTGGCAGCATGCTTGAGCATCCTGTTAGATTGTGGTGAGAGAGAGAAGGTAAAAGTGGTAAAGGAGAAAGAAAATTCTTGGGAAAGGTTTAGGCATTTCTCCAGATTGCTGGTATCCTGTAGTGTACTTACTGTTAATGCTGTAACTTTTTGCACAGACCCTTAAGAGTAGAATTCTGCTCACATATCTGATATGACTTTGAAATTCAGACTTTGCCATTTCCAGGCCAGGTAATGTTTTAAAGACAATAACTGGTTTGAATGAGAAGGAATAGAATTAATAGAATTATTTTTATTTCTTTCTCTGAGAGAAGACAGGAGATAGACAGATACTTTGACAGCAGGTAAGAAGACCTGCACTCTAGGTTTTTAGGGAACTAAAACCTAAGCTTAAGGAAAAAGTCTTAATTTAAAAATTAACTAAATACTAACTGATTTGCTGTTTTTTAAGAAATATAGTGAGAATATATTTCAGTTTAGTAAATTAACATGTTAAAAGGAATAACTATTTTGGAGACAGAAAATATTAACTTATGGAGGTCTTGCTATAAGGATTAAATGCTGTACTTTAACTATTGCCATGGCCCTATAGAAAATAATGGGAAATTAAGGAAAATATTAGAAGTATGCATTAGAAAAATTAATTTTTTTCCTAAGTTAACCTTATTTGAAATTGAAGAAACTCAGGGTTTTTTTACTTCTATCTTTCCTTGGATTTCTGTAAAAGCACAACCTTTTAGACACCATACATTTTCAGCTTCTAAATTATTTTTAATTTTCATTTGTTTATACACTTTATATCATTATACACTCAGTCTGGATATATATGGCAAATCTGAAAGAAAGAAGGTGTTCATGACTTTCTTGATCTTACACTGCCATTTGGACAGTGTTCAAGTTTAGCTGAATATTAAAACCTTAGGAGGATTATCCAACTGATATCAGTAGATCAGTGGTTTTCAACCTGTAGTCTGCCATCTGGGAATCTCTGGATTATTCCTGTGCAGTCTGTAAAAACTGACTAAAATCCCAGCTGACTGTAGTCGCTTAAATTCACTACACATCTTCAAGGGAAATGTTTTACAACTTTGAAAATCAGAAAGGTTGCAAACCCTATTTTAGATATTTACTTATTGCTTGCTTGGGATATTATTGATCTTTTCCAAAAAGCAACTGATAACTATGAAGGTTTTGCTTATGTTAAGCAGCAGATGGCTTCTTCTGGATAGCTCCTGACTGGAAAATATTAAAATGTTTTCTCAGAATATTTTCACTGAATTTTCCCTAAAATTTCTTGATATTTTCATTTTTATATGGAAATGTTTTTCAGGACATGGAAAGGGTCCTTGGAAAGGGTCTTGCATCAAGCAAATCCACAGAAAATAAGTAAAAAAGCAAGTCTTGTGTCCACAGATTAAAATTATTAAAATGTGCTATGGAAAATTAAGAGCCCACAAGCCAAAAAATTGTTCATTTGTGATGGAGATTTCTCAAAGAGTGTTACTCCTCATGTTTACTATGTAAATGGGGAAAGAGTCAATCTCACATGTTTCATGAGGAAGTCCCAACAGTAGTTATATCAGTCACCAAGACCCAGAATTAAATCTTAAGACAGGGTGGAGGCCTGTTGATTTTGGGGAAGAGCGCCAAAGCCAAACCCCAGACTTCAGCCCTTGGGCAAATTCTTAGGGAGGCGCTATTTTTTGGTAGACTTTCAGTTGCAGCAACTATTTTTTTTAAATTATGTGTCTGTAAACGCTGCAGAGTCTAGCTTATGAAAGGTTCATGAACTGAACCATGCAGTTTGATTCGTAGCAATTGGTAACAAGATTCCACCTGAAGTTATATGTAGGTGTCTCTCTGATGAAAGATAGGGTTCTAAGGAGAATATCATCCCTTCTTACACAGAGGAAGAATATGTCACCCCTACTTTCATCAAGCCTAAGGAACTCTTTCCTTGCTGACGAAGTTAGGAGGACCAGTAACTTGCATGAGAAATGTCAGCTGCTATTGCAACATCAAATGATATTTGCAGAAGCTACCATACAGGTATAGCAGATAGCAGAAAACATAGAGATAACAGTTACCATACAGGCATTGTGAAGAGCATTACAACAAAGTGATAAGTGATCTGGGAGCCACTGCACTTTCTTTCATATCTCAACTTTGATATTGTCCCTTTAAGAAAATATTTATCACAAAACAGAAAGGATAGGACTGTTCTCACTGGCAAAGAAAAAATGGTAGGTGCCTTTGAGATGAACCTGCTAGTTTCAGTGAGGGCCCCTGGCTCAAGGAGTCAGTAGACATCTCTCTAGTTTGAGAGCTTGGAAGGACTCATTAAAAGAAGAGGCTATAAATTCAGGAGGAAAAGAAAGCTAAGGTACTGGATTTAGCCTGGATTTCTGTCCCTCATATAAAAGATGACTACTTATCTAATTGTATCTAAGAATACTAAAGAATAGCAAGGCATGCTAAAATTTTCTATATATTTTTTAACAATGCAAGAGATGAACAAATACTTAAAATCACTAGTCCAAGACCATGGAAACACATTGCAAATCCTGGAAATCAAGAGTAAACTGGGAATTGAGTAAAATAATTCTGCCTGAAACAGTAGTAAACATATGGAATAATTGGCCAGTGAAGCAAGTAATCTAAATGAGTTTAAGAGACAGCTGGACATTTTTATCTCAGGAGAGAAAGGACTGAAGGATATAGTGATAAACCGGAGAGTTGACGACGAAACATATTGAAAGAAAAGGCTGAAATATACCAAAAGAAAAGGCTTGATGAACCAAAAGAGCCTTTCTCTAGTCAGCAATATCCTACATTTATAAATGTAATATGAATAGCTGCTGTGTGAATATGCTATTTCTACACAGTGTCACCAGGTCTAAAGAAGAAACATTTTGTATCAGAAGATGGATTTTACTGATGCAGCCTCCACTGCCAGTAATAGATCTACTGGATCCACCCACTTAAGACAAGCTCAACGGCCCCCACTCTCTGCAAAAAGTTAATTATTTACACTGCACTTCATTGCTTCAACTTTCAGATTACTTCATGTTGTAGTACCTTACAATCCTCTTCTTAGCAAATCTGTGGCTACCTGAAGTGTCATACAGGGTCATAGGTTGAAGCTAGCCTTAAGGGAAAATTTCCTTTATTACTGTTTTGTCTCCCAACCATGACATTTTGGATGAGCCATGGTGGAAACATCATCGCTAAAGATATCAACAAATATAACCAAGTTCATTCCAACTAGTGTGTCTAGCTAGTTCTGTCCCTAACTAGATCTAATATAGCTGATAGTTTACCTCCCTGCCATGACAGTCACCCCATCATTTTTTCCAGGAAATAAAACACAAAAGAGACAAACATAAAATACAGAAAAATTGAAGCGACATTCAATTTTCAGTACTAACTTTTGTATCCAGGCTCAAAGTTCAATTTCAATGCAAGTCCTATATGTGGTTGACTAACTACCCAACTGCTTCACAAATCAGACATTTGGATGTGTAATTGGCAAGGTTTATGACTGTAATTAAATTGTGGTCTAAACTGATTGCAGATACAAAATCGCACCTCTAGGAAAGGAGGCCGGGTTGAGGCCCTTTCAAAAATCACGTTCTTCAGGTTAAACCAGAAGGATTGTACAGTAAGTTGAATGAATTTCAGAAAGACTTGATTTTCCACTAACTTGCAATTTTGCTTTTGCTGGTGAAACATCACTGGCTTTAGCACAGTTTTCCTGATTAGTACTGGTGCAAGTTTAAAAAAAAAAAAAAAGTCTCTGTCTGGAATTAGGGGTGTGGGAGGAAGCTGGATATATCAGTGCTGAGTGTGCAACTGCATCACTTGCATTTGGAAAGAGAGGCAGCATTGCCAGCTTCCTGTGTTTAGAAAGGTTGGGATCAATTGGTGAAATGCCTATTCTGACACTAGAATTACAATTTCAGCTACCATAGCCATTTTGCCTTTGTCCCCTGTTATGTCTGATGAACATTTCTGGAAAGAGTAACCCTTGTTCAAAGTAATGCTGTTACCAGAAACACTATGCAAATAACAACCAGGGTCTTTTAAAAGTCAACAAACCAGGGAGGAAAGGGGAAAGGAAAGGACTGCCAACTCATAGTAGAGATTTAATAGAAACCCCCTTAAGTTCAACTATATTAACTTCTTTACACCTCATCATTTTACTGTATGAAGGAAGTCTGAAATAAGGATCTCCTCTGTATTATTACAGGATATGTATTTATTTGAAGTGTTGTCATATCTAATTCATATTCCTGATTGCATTTAATTAAGAACAATAAAGGAATGTACCAAATTTGTGTAATTCAAATAAACTCACACAAAAATAGGCAGGTAGCCAGATTCATTGGGAAGGGGGGAGAAATATGGTCATTCCCAGCATATACACTGCAGACTCAGTTCAGAAATCACCAATTATTTCATTGCTCTATTCAGATATACAACAAAGCTTTCCATTCATCTTGATAATTGGGATTTTCATTATCCTTCTCTCACCCATCAAGAGAGAGGATAATAAATCCCACTGTCTACAAATCATGAACTGGGCACAGGTCTCTCGGCACTTCAGTGCAGAAGTATTTATAATAGAGACCATATTTGCTCACTTTTCTGCTTGGCAGGTTTATCCTTTATGTGAAACCAAACCTACAGAAACCATTCTGTAATCAGGAAATATATTATTATCATAGTAAATTTTCCATTGGACTCCAAGTGTTGGAAACATCTTCCCTCCCTCACATTAATTTTCTTTTCTGCACCTAGATTAATTTAGAAGGTCCCCTTTCTCTTGGGCTAGCACTGGAGGCGAGGACTCCCCAGAAACTGGTTCCCTAGTGACAGCAGTAAGTCTCACTGGGCTTGCTTGAGAAGACATTTGCCAAGCCTGTACTGTTCATCCAAAAGAAATTGTCTGAAAGTTGTTAATATTTTACTATTTATATTTGAAGGTTCATTTGTGTTAGCCAAGACAGTGCCAAGTTGCAGGGTAGGTAGGGAAAGGAGGGAGAACTCCAGAATACAGCCACAGGGCCTCATTGCTGCTTTGTTATTCTTGGGGGAGTTTTTCCTTGGAGATTTCCTAGGAACAACTAGTTAAGGCAGTGCCTGGAAGAGAGGAAAATTGTTTCTGATTATGACGCAGTCTGACCATGTAAATCTGTTCAAGTATTTAAGTCTCTAACACATAATAAAGGTGAATTTTCTTCCTCTCCCACATTTTTTCTTCCCCACTTGAGGCATCTTTTCTGTGGCACTTTTTCTTGATAGTCAGTGATGCTGGCCTGCTCAACTCTCTAAGACCAGACAGATCCCTGTGAATTGAGAACAGCCTCCTCATTTGTGTCCCTTCCACTGGTCTCAGCCTAAAACACAATGTAGGGAAGGAATTTAGGGATATAACACTAGGCCTGGACACTTCATTGAAGAATTTCCAAAAGGTTAAGCTTTTTTACTTCTCCCACTGTGATATACTCTAATAGCTCTCCTTGGCTTATCCTTGAGATTCAAAACATGTAAGTCACTGCTCTGAGAGGTAATTCCTCTTTAATTCAGTTCTCCCCTCTGCAAGAGAAAGGATCTAGTAATACTTATCTGGCACCTCACACTGGAGTGAAATCATATTGTTAATATAAATAGTTCACAGTTCATAAATGAAAATACAAGTTTTTGAGATTGATTTTAATTATATTTTTGCAGGTTCACATGGTTTGGAGAGCTTTGGAAATAGAAAAATGTCAGAATGAGAGAGTTTTCATGACAGGAGGGGATTTCCTAGTCACAGTTCTAGTTCTTTTGCAGGAGATCTCATAGATTACCAGTGAAGAGAGAAACTTATCTTCTTCCCAGTGTGAACAATTCCAGATTTTCTCCTTTGATAAAAAAAATGAAAAAAAACCCCCAAAAACCTATCAACAGAGAAAATAGAGAAAGCAGTGCCTTAAAATTTCTATTTCAGAACATTTTTGCTGTGCTTGCTTCAAGTTCCATTTCCTGCTTCATTGTTTTATTGTGATTGTGGTAGAAAACATATTCCCTTCTTTGTATGTGACTCATAATCATTATTGCTGACTATTCATTTAGTTCAGACTCGCTGCTGTGTCCCAGCCCTAGTCTGAGATCTACTTTGTTCTAGTATTTGATTGGGAACATGAGCAGGTTTTATTCCTCTTTTTCTACCCCACATTTTCCATATAGACATATCTTATCTTTTATATTTGTCACTATAAGCTAATGTTTCAGTCTGTTTAAAGTTGACCTCTCAAGTTGTGAACTTCCTTGAAAAATACCAATAAGCAGAAAAACTTTAACAGCTATTAGTGAGGGAGCGATGGCGCCATGAGTTAACATTAGCATACTATCTCAAGAAAGCAAAGTAAAATGTGGGAAAACTTCCAAGGTAAAGAAATAAATATATTGGCAAATCATCATGGTGGCTTCAGCGCAGTGCTTATGAGAGGAAGTGGCCCATATTTCAGAAAGCGCATCATTGAAGGTGCTTGCCAAAAGATGTGTTTTCTCTCTCAAGTCAGTGAAGGGAGGTGTGCTGCTGACTAGCAGCATCAGCCACCATGGTATTGTGAAATGCTTTTCACCATTCTGAAATCCCATGAGGATCCTGGCCTATTGAAAGCATCCCTGCAGAGAAGGACATGGAAGTACGATGAATGAGAGGCTGGACATGAGCTGGCACTGTGAATTCACAGCCCAGAAAGCCAAGTGTACCCTGGGCTGCATCAAAAGAAGATGGCCTGCAGGTTGAGGGAGATGATTCTGCCCCTCCAGCTTGTCCCTTGTGAGACTCACCCCCACCTGAGTACTGTCTCCAGTTCTGGGGTCCCCAGTACAAGAAGGATGTGAATATGCTCAAGCAGGTCCAGAGGAGGGTCATAAAGATGATCAAGGGGCTGGAGCACCTCATCTATGAAGACAGGCTGAGAGAGTTGGAGCTGTTCAGCCTGGAGAAGAGAAGGCTCTGAGGAGACCTTACAGTAGCCTTCCAGTACCTAAAAGGGGCCCACAGGGTAGATGGCAAGGAACTCTTTATCGGTGCCCGATAAAGGGGCAATGTCTGTTGTGGTTTAACCCCAGCTGGTAGCTCAGCCCCACACAGCTGCTCGCTCACTTCCCCCTGCCAGTGAGACAGGAGAGAGAATCAGAAGAGTAAAAGTGAGAACACCCATGGGCTGAGATAAAGACAGTTTAACAAGGAAAGCTAAAGCTGTGCCTGCAAAAAAAGCAAAACAAGGGATTCATTCACCACTACCCATGGTCGAACAGGAGTTCAGCCATCCCCAGGACAGCAGGGCTCCATTATGTGTAATGGTTGCTTGGGAAGACAAACGCCATCACTCCGAACACCCCCCCTTCCTCCTTCTTCCTCCAGATCTATAAGCTTAGCATGAGACCATATGGTGTGGGACGTCCCTTTGGTCAGTTGGGGTCAGCTGTCCCAGCTGTGTCCCCTCCCAACTTCTTGTGCATCTCCAGTCCCCTCACTGGTGGGATGGGGTGAGAAACAGAAAAGGCTCTGTGTAAGCCCGCACAGCAGTAATGAAAACATCCCTGTGTTATTGACATTGTTTCCAGCACAAATATAAAACACAGCCCCATACTAGCTACTGTGAAGAAAATTAACTCTATCCCAGACAAAACCAGCACATGGTTTTAAACTGAAAGAAGGTAGGTTTAGATTAGATATTAGGAAGAAATTCTTTACTCTGAGGGTGGTGAGATGCTAGAACAGATTGTCCAGAGAAGTTGCGGATGCCCCATCTCTGGAAGCGTTCAAGACCGGGTTGGATGGGGCTTTGAGCAACCTCATCTAGTGAAAAGTGTCGCTGCCCAAAGAAGAGGGGAGGAACTAGATGGTCTTTGAGGTCCCTTCCAACTCAAACCATTCTATGATTCCATAGGTGAGATTTATGCTGTGAAGGATGGAGTACCAAAACCTTCTGCTGTTCCACCTTTCTCTCTTCATATGCACTAGCAATTTGAACATGCAGAGTCATTTACTTCCCAATTTCTTTTTTGTTTTGCCCGGGAATTTTTAAACAATGGAAACACATGGTTAAAGATCGAATGAAGAAATCTTTTCTTAATATGGAGTTAATTCAAATGGGATTGGGCTTTTTTTCCCTTTCATTAATTTGTTGATTACTCAGTGAGTGTTTTATGTAAATAAAACTTAGCCCTGGACTGCTTGCAAAATCAGTTCCCCACATGCATCGTTATTCACTTTTTCCATTTTTTTCATTGGTTGCCTAAGCCACATGGCATGATTTTTGATCACTGTCTCAATGAAAGTAGTTGTACAAGAGTTTTACTAACAAGAGGTAGGATGTTATCAAGTTTTTATTCTCTCATGGATGTGGAACAACTTGCTGAATTAGGAATAGGCAAGTTGGAAAAAACAGGGAAATTTTTCTTTTCTTTTTCTTCCCCAGTTCCCTTACAGCAGGTTGTTCCCTGAAATATCACTATTAGAAAGCATAGTAGAAAAATGGGATATGGGCTGAGGTAAGATTTTAAAATTCTATCTTGCCTGGAGGACAATAACTCCACATGCTCATGAATCAAAATTAAGGAACAGCAGAACAATCAGAAATTAGTGGAATACCTAGATTCTAGTACATGAGTCTATGGAAGAACAAGAGAAGGAACCAGTCCTGTGCTCAAGGAGCAAGTCAGAAAGCTGAAGGATAGATATCCTTGCATCGATATATGACTGGCCCAGAACCTTGCCAGGGCAAAGCAGCTCTTATTCTAGCCAAGCTCTCTGTGCAGCATGAGCACAAAACACCACAGTTGTATTTCTACCTGTTCTTTGTGGAGCTCAGCCCTCTAACTGCAAAGGCTATATGATTGTGGATTCAACAGCACCTTTCATCTTTTCTCACATTTGACAGTTTTCTATTACTTGTGACAGATTCTCAGTGTTATTTTCACAAACACTGAGGAACTATTTTATGGGGACATTCGTTCATTCCTTGCCTGCAAGGTTGCAATTAAAAACTCCTTCAGCCTCCTGACTGGATGGGGGAGGAGGGGAAGGACAGTGCAGGAAATTTGAACTTCTCACTTATTTCTAAAGTGGTGCAATAATTGTACTTGCCTTCATATATTATCATTGTGTTAATGAGCCAGCCAGCAGTGGAATAAGGTAGGGAGCTTCAAGAATATGAGTTTATGCCAGTCCTGATCCAACAAGGGTAACATGAGCACTTCTAGCATAGCTGCTGCCTACTCTGTCTCTCCTGCAACTGCTGGAGTGTAGTGCTTGGTGCAAAAGCATGAGTCTGACAGCACAAATGTTCAAAGTAAGGCAGGAAGACATCAGTAAAGATTCCGCCCACTTTCTCCATCTGAAAAACTACTGTTCTATTGCGGAGTGGATGGGCTTGGAAAGAATTTATCAACAAATATTCATGGAGCAATTAAATAAAATTGTGCAAATGCTCATGAGTAAAATGAATGAACTAGGGTTAAAAATAAGAGACTGATCAGACTCACCTTCACCCAAGAAACACAGAATACTCCTTCATCCTCAGTTAGGAGGACAAAACAAAACATTCTTATTGCAGAATGGGTAGTTAAAGGAGTATGGGTTTCATCGAAACTTTATCTTTTATCAAAATGTGTTATTATTTTATTTTATAATGTTTAGGAGCATGTGCTTTAATTAAAATTCCTTTAAAATGTAAGTAAGGATCACAATTTATAAAGAGGCAAAATGCTAGCTTTTGGAACCAGAAAAAAACATTTTTCTGTTAACTAAATAAGATTTGTATTGTTTTCTATATAGATGATGGTTAGGTATTTAGATCCCATTCCTTTAGGGTGTTTGTGCATTCCCTTACAGATTAGCAACAGCTAGCAGGATGAATCCCAGACTGTTTTGGATTTGACTCCTCTACAGATGTAAAAAGGAAAGCAGTAAAAAAAAAGAAAAATCAGTTGAAAATTACTGACCAAATATCATCAACAACTCTGACCTTGGTGTCTCTAACAAGGCTGGTGGAGACTTGCCTCATCTCAAAAATAATCAGGGTCTAATGTGATGCTGACCCTGTTTTGTCTTTTAGGTTTTGGCATGAAAAGGAAATAACAGAATCTCTCCACAGACTACTCATTTATATCTGATTGGCTATACTGGTAATTTCATGTGATAAACATATTAAAATATTGTCAATAAACCAGGAACAAGTGATGTGCAAAATAATTAACACTAAAGGGAACATAATAAGTTACTTATTAAAATCCATAGATGGATTATGTGACCCTGTGATTACAAAGCCTATGGAGCACATGACTTGGTATACATCTTTTGGTCCAAACACCTCATTGCACTCTGTCAGATTACTGGCTCTTGACATTAAATAAAATTCTGGTATGATTTATGGAGTGGCCTTTTGACAGGAGCTGAAATCAGAAATGGTTTAGGCTTTGCCAGTATTCAGCACTGTTTTCATTAGCTACTGATATAATGCAAGTATTGCATTTAGTCAACCGAATTACGTGTAGTTCTCAAAGATTCTCCCTCACTCCCTGTAGTCATTGTTCCACTCATAATAAAATTTTCCTATCAATTTGCCACAAGAGAAAGACTGAAGTTCACTAAATTACAGCCATGTGCATTTGTGCACTAGACAAAGTGATACCAATTAAAAGAAATGAAACAACAAACCCAACCTGATTTTATTTTTAAATTGTTCATGGAGAACAGGAACACTGGCTCACAGAGGAGACCACCCCTGAATTCCAAGGACTGGAAATTTCATTTTCCTTAATTAGTAAAACAGCACCTGTCTAGAAAAGAATAAAACAATGAGAGAGATGCTAAATAATATGTCAAAAATGACACCTGGCCTTCCCTATGACAGATTAGTTTGAGAGGTTTGCTATGTGAAGTGGAAGCATCATTTCGCACTTCTTTCTCTCTGCTCTCTCTATAATTTTATTTTTTTTAGACAGCCTGAAAATGGTGTTTTTACACACAGACAGCAAAACACCCCAGTTCTGACAGCTGAAGTGAAGCCATCTCAGTGGTTTAGCGGTTTTGCCACACAGAAGACTTGAATTTGGGAGTGGCCTGGGGGCACTCTCTTTATGAGCCTTTGATGCTCTCATGTGTCACAGAGGTGATACACTTTGACTCCAGGCAGTAGCAGTTGCTGATGGGTCCTGACTCTGTAAGCACCTCTTGATGACTGAATTATGACGCAGCACTGACATGGAACGGTTGGAGACTGCTTAGCCCTGTCCTGGCTGGGGAATGAATGTAGTTAATAGTTGCTTTGTGTACTATGTGCCTGTATGCAAAATACTCCCTGAATTAATCTGGCTGTGTATCAGAAGAGTTATTTACAGAGCTTCTGCAGTAACAATTATATTTCATGCTACCTGTAGTGCAGAATGACTTCCTGGGGCCATCTCCAAACTTTTTCTGCTTACAACCTGTGATTATCCCTCTGAGTTTCAGTTATTACTTTTTATTTTGAACAGTTGCTGCCTGTTGTGACTTTTGTGCAAATAAGCATTCAACTGAGCACCAAAATTTGCTAGCATATAATTCATAATCCATGCCATCTCCTACAACCTCTGAGACATCAAAGTACCTCAAGCGTGTTGACTTTTAGGCAAGTCTTCCAATCCTTATTTCTGTGGATATTCCCTTTTGTTTCTACTTTACTGCTGTTTTCATACTGTTAGTTGGTTTTATGCTGGAAGTCTGTACTGTTTATATTATGTCTCTTCTCATCAGGTGAAGGTAGTTCCAATGTGAAGGTATCTATAGATCTTTGTGAGTCCCCCTTATCCTGGTACAGACAGGGTGTTCTGGATGATGTTTTGTAGTTATGTTAAGTCAAGTTTAACACTGTTGCAACTCTCTTCAGATACTTGGTATGATCTGGGAGTGTTTGTTTCCTTGCTATTGGTTTACATGTCAATTTTATTGCTGGGGTAGCGCCCATGCATTATGTCCGCACATCCCTGCCTCCATTGCTATGCAGTGTTTCCTGCTTAGCTGATGTTTCTCTTAACTGATCTGTTGCCTGTCTATTGTCCTTCTTCTGGATTGCAGCAGGCTAATCCCCCAAAAAATTATTTTGCTGTATCTCTCTATACTGGGCTCACATTTAGCTCCAGGAACAGTTTACTGTAGTGACCCAATGCTGCAAAGTGGAGAGTAGCTCTTAGCTTTCTTACCTTTGCCATACTTCCTCTGTCTGTCTCTGAAAACTTGACACAGAGGATATAATGCCTGTCAATTTCTTTTTACTTATGAGAAGAAGCTCCAAGTTTGACACTGTATAATTAAAACTCTGCTGCTATACATTAAGCTCGACATATACCTTTGCAATACCTTACAAAATGTGACCTATCCTTTTGGTTAATTTTCACTAGTGCACTTTTATTCAAGCCAGCATTAAGCAGCTAAGTGAGCACTTAAATTTAGAGCACAGTTGCTCTCTTCTAATCAACACAGATGGAGAAGAGCAATTCCAGAGGGCAGTTTGGATTACAGGTTAACCTGCTCTGTGGAAGTACCTAGTTTTCTTTGCTGCTGGTGGCAGTCTCTCTCCAACATTATTCAGGATGAACTCGGGCCCAAGTCTGCTTACTCCAAATAAGAGTAATGATGTCCTGTCTCTGTTTAATTTTTATCCTCAAAAGTTCAGTCCAAAACAAGTTTTGGGTTAGGAGTTCACGAGACCCTAGGATCCTTTGTCAAAGCACCCTACACTGTTCCATGCACATTCTTCACCTGTATTTTATGCATGATGCCTGGTTAGACAGTACATTTTTCAACTTATCTCTTGTATTTATCCCCCAAGAAGTGGTACATGCAAACTTATTTTACTGCATAATGAGCTCAGACTAGCAGTGTGCCGCCATTCACTTACTGAGGTGTAGCTGATGAGTACTGTCTTATTGAGGAATAGCAAATCATTTGCTTATGATTGTCTACCCATATCCTGAATAGAAATAGAGTCAAGATCAGAAAAATCATTCTTAGCACAGTCAGGTGAAATCTTGGCCCTACTGGAATCTGAAGAAGCAAACATAAAAAACTAAGAAATACTTCTAACTTCTATTCATCCACCACTTCCTGACTGAATTTGTATTCCAGACACTGCTGGTAACAATGCCAGCAAAGCAGGCTCAATCTCAAGTGTCAACTTCTCTATCTTAGGAGAGCCACACAACAGGTTTTACAGGCGCACAACCTACCACGAAGTATAGTGCGCATTTGTACCTTGACAGCCACTCTGTGGTAATTACTTACATCAGTGTTCTCTTTTCATGATAAATGCAGCATTTCTGAGACAATTTTCCTCTTGAAGATGAGATAAATCTGATTTACTTTTCTGGAGAGCATGCACTGCTTATTGCTAAGAAACAGCTGATGTGGTGTATATTCACACTTCAAGTTATCCTCCTTCAGACTGTACCTGTGCCCTACCTTCTGGTCCATCGTCCATCACAGAGCTAATGAACTCGAACTCTGCTTCCAGGAGGGCACAGCAACTTCAACTTTTGAGACTGAATATCTCATCAAGTCAATAATTGTGATTGTTTATGAGGAAATGTGATTAGATACAATTCCTATTTGTGCTCTTATAGTTTCTGTTTTCGATTTTCTCCAGAAAAGCCACAGAAACTGTGGTTGAAACTGTGGAAAATTTTGCAAGTATGTTACTCAAGTACTTGTTGAATTAAAGAGAGTTAAATATGTTAGCCTGTGGTCACAGTGCTACATAGCTAGGTCTGAGGAAATATTTCTGTTATAAGTGCATATTGCTTTGAGATTTTTGGTTGATTGTTCCTATTCTCTTAGGGTATAATACTGAACTTGCAATGCCAAAACCCAAGATGGTCTATGGAGAACTCAGGTTTGATTTTCTTATTAGGTTAGATTTAGCTTGGATATGGTCCTTGTCCAAATATTTTACCTGTCCATTTTTCAATGCAATATTTTTTGACTCACCTTACACTTCAGCACAGTCTACAATTACACCGTTTTTGCTGAGCTGAATGAAAAAGATGGTCAGCTCTTTGTGAATTGTTCAAGCATGGATGTGAAGAGATAAGCCTTTTTCTCTTTAGACTTTGTAATTCTGGGGGGAGTTGGTTTGGGGTTTTTTCTCGTCTCCTGTCAAATTTCTCATTTCTAAGGCTAAAAAATCTATAAGCCATACAAAAGCATTTGTGTAATAAATGGTGTTGATTACAATGTTTGGACTAGAGCAAAGGTAGAGGAGAGTTACATCCATAATCTTCACAATTGGACATGGAGTCAAGTGCAGCCTTCAAGTGAAATGATTCATATCCTGCTTTAAGAATATCCTCACAGCACCAGGAATAGGGGAAGATTCACCAGGACTAGTACCACCTATTAGCAATGTGTGGTTGCCCATGCCCCTACGTGGCAGGACGTGAGAAGGACGGTCAGTTTAGAATGAGGAGTTGGTGCCAGCAGAACTTCTTAATTGCATGATGTTTCTTATATCCACAAATCAGGCTGTTCACACTCATTATCAATGACAGAGAATAAGATTCAGAGAAAAGGATAGTCTGTCTGTACAAATCCTTGAGACCAAAAGGTCTTAATGGGTTCTACATGAGAGAAGAAGTTGATGTTCCCTACAGAATTCATATTTATGGAAGAATACAGTTCCTATTTTTTGCAACACACAAATATCTGTATGTTTTTTGTTCTGACTTCTACAAGTTGTTTATTTTTAACATGTCAAACCTGTATCAAATAAGGCAATTGAAAATAAACAAGGTATATCCTAGGATAAATAGGATTTATCCTATTGAGATCCTAGAATTTCAAATGCTAAGATCAAGTAATCTGTAATAGCAGCCAGCAAAAGTGGCAGTGTAGCCAAGTGAATAGTATGCTGGGACCCAACAGATGTGGAGTATTTTCTTTCTTGTGTGTCTGAGCTGCTCAAACAGGTCACTCTACTTCAGTTATTGCACCTAAAAATATCAATAATAATGCTGTCAAACTTTGTGATGTTAGGTAATACTACGATAACATCTTCTTTACATACAGGAACTGCAATCTATCAGAAATAAAAATGTATTTTCTGCGATGGATGGACTGTTGCTTATAAGGCTCAGAGAAGACTGTTAGCAAAGTTACTACTTTTGGTTGCAAAAATTGTGGGTTTGAGTTTATTGCTAGAATGAATTATATTCCAATAAACATTGTATTTAATTTAAAACTTACTTTCTGAATAATGTATACTGCATTCACCACATCAAACTTCATAATTTTTATTCATTTTAAATATAATTCTCTTATTCATTAGTTAGCCCTATTACAACAATAGCGTATGACACATTCATTATAAGCAGCACTTATTTTCAGGGACTAATAACTTTTTGAAATAACTGGATTTTGAGCAGAAATTTTCATACTTAGTTTCATCACAGGAGTGAATTTTTTTGATGTTTAATTTTAAAAATCTGAAACCAAGCTGGATTATTTTTCAGACTAAGACATTCAATAATTGGCAGGTATTATTTGGTTTGGGTTTTACCAGTTGGGAAATACACTGCTCAGTCTGGTTTCCTTTCATCAATTTCCTTTCATCAATATCCTTTCATATATTTCATTTTGTGCAAGAAAAAGAAAGGGAAAAAAACCCCCAAGATATATTTTTTTAAAGCATATAGTGACTCAGCAGCTCAGGTTCTATGGAAAATCAACTAGGTAATTTTGCATAAGTCACTTAGGCTCAAAGTTTCCCAGGTGTATGTAGCTAGGTCTCATTGAAATAATTGCATTTAATTGAAATTACTTACTTGCAATGGTGTAAGGTGCCTCTTAAGTTTTGGGGTTCTTGAAATTTTGCTTAGAACTGAGTGCCTAGATTAACAACAACAAACCAGCTGATTACTAATGTGGTCCCACTGCAAAGCCCTTGCTTAGGCTCATCGAAAGTGATAGGAGCAGCCTCAGGCACCAGTGATTGCCACCAAGACTCTCTGTTGGTCAGGGAGAACAGTAAAACTGTACACAGATATTTTTTAAATTCCCATAGAAAGCCTGGACTGCCCTCGTGGAACGGGTGCTTGGGCTTCTCTCTTTGACTTTGGTAACCTGGTTTACTTATTTAGTGACTGGAGAATCAAAGCAAGAACTATAACTTCATTCAGTTGTACTGATGTCCCCCTTCACATGTGGGGAGATTCTTCCCTGCCAGTCATCTAAAACCAACCTTTACACTCTTTGAAATCCCTCTTTACAGTTTGTCTCTATCTTTGCCCAAAATTCATTCTCATCTGTCTTTTGTGAAGCAAGTGACTCTTGCTTTTTATGCAAAATTGTTTGGTTTTTTGTTACTTAATCCTCCCAAAAAATCACGACCCCCTCACACCTCCCTGTGAGCTCTGTCTGATATGCAGATTGGGAAAGTTTTAGGGTGAGGGCTCTATTATTTGATCAGTATGTTTAGCCTAGTATGAGCACACTGATCCCTGACACCCTGTGCATTAGAATAACACAAGGTAATAACAGAGTATTTTATAGGCTAGCAGGTAAATTCATGGTAAAAGATAAATAAAGAAGGGGGTTGTGTTTTGTGTAAGCAAAGAAATACAATTAAATCTTCTTGCAGGAACTTCAGTACATAAATCCTTCCTAACCTTTCTGCTACATTAATACACAATCAACACCTGTGAAGACCTAACCCCATTGCTTTCAGTGATCCACAGTCCTTACCTATAACAATAGCCAAGCTAACTCAAGTTATATTTAAAATTTTTGCTAATCAGTATGGAATTGACTTCTTTATAAAAAGTATTCTGTTCATTTTAAGTGCCGCAACTGGAGCTCTGCCATTTGAAAAGAAACATTTGGGGGTCTGGGAAACAAAACAGGAATGCTAGTAAGGTAATTATCATAACAGTGAACTCTGGGAGTGCAGGAAGTGGTGCTCTGTGGTGCGAATGCAGGTCCTCACAGCCCCCGACTGGAATGAGACATTTCCACCAGATAACTCGAAATAAGTTTTAATATTATTTTTAATCATGAAAATGTTTCAAACACTCTTCGGTCTATTCATTACAGCAGGAGTGGTTATTTCATTTTTTAATAGGAGCACTTACAAACAATCCAAGTGTATTAACCAGCAGCATAAAATTATCAGTGATTGAGTCAATGCTGAACTTCTCACTTGTCAAACAGCGCAGATTGTTTTTCCCCTTTTTCTTAGCTCTTAGGTAAATTTCACTGTTAGCTAGCATCTCATACCAGACAAAGAGCAGGGAAGGGATGAAAAAACATGAAGCATATGCGTTGCAAGGCCAACACAATTTCTTGTTTGTGAATGAAAACCAGGGCTGTAAGCTAAGTGAGAAATGCTGGCTGGGAGCTGTCTTGAATTCCTGCAAGTAAAAATATCATCTGGTTCAAAAGGCAAGTGAAAGTTGATGAATTACTTCATGCACGTTTTAATTACCCTATCATCCCGAGATTTTTGTGTATTGATCTGAATAGCAGTAATAAAGCGCTTTCCTCCCCTCACTCCCTTCTAAGCATTAGAGCTTTGTCTATTAGGTATGCTTCTAAGGAGAGAAATTACTCATCTTCCAGACTAGCATGGAGAAAGGGGGAAAAAATACAAATGGGCGGGCATGATCTCTTCTGCTATTCAATATGTTTAAATCTAAATTGTTCATATAATTATTCCAGCATGTATTTTCTTCTAGGCTGCAGTCAGGCAGAAAAATTTAAAACATGAGAAATTGGACAACGCTAATGTGACGTGAAACATAGTTAAATGTTACGTTCCTTTCAATGTCATTTACCAATAGTTATATATCATACTAAAATGAAAAGAAAATATTAGCCTGAGAGTCAGTGTATTATTGGGATTTACAATAACCAATATTTGAATAACCCTGAAAAAAACCTAAAATTAATATTACCAACATTTGATCAAGAACAGCTCTGGGCAAAGGTGACTAGGAAAGATACTTTGGCATAATTTCAAGAAGGTATTTTTTGTGAGCTCTTCGGTGATCTTCTGTAATTTAAAGCTAACTATTCACTTTAAATATTAAACAGTATAAATTATGAAAATAAAAAATAAGGATAACAACCTTTATGAGGTGAAGGCAAAGGAAAAAAAAAGTAGTTTCACAACAGCACTGAAAGGAAAGCATTTTTAATCTCACATTACAGACAAATTTGGACATTCATTTGAGCCTCAGGTTCTTAAGGAATTTACACTGGGAATTTGGCTCAGCATAAAACTGCAAATTCTCTCATCAAATCACAAAGCAAGACAGTAAGAAACTTGAAAACGACATCTCTCTGTCCAACTTTTCACTCAGCTGCTGGGACAAACTGCGTAATGTCTCTCTATTTTCCTCTCCTTTCAATGGGGGTGCCAAACTCTGCTGAAACTTGTGAGATACTCAGGGGCACAAGCAGAGACCAGTGGGGGCCCCATGAAGCTCTTGCATGAGGCATGGGGCACATGTATGAGCGATGGGACTCCAAATCCCATCTTTACCCAATAATAATTAATAATTAATTAATACTTAACATCCATCTAGTGCTTTACAAGCATTAACTAATTAAGCTAATTCACCCAAGGTCAGTCCTTTGTACTCACACAATACCCGAGATCTTTTTGATCATACACCCTAAAGATTAAAAACAGTATATCAGTAATGTTAGTTTTAGCCTAACATTATTTGGAGATTTTGATCATTAGGGATGGAATTAATCAAATATCTACTGTGTCCCATTTTTGCATTTTATCTTCCATTCTGCATTTACTATTTTTATCTTTATTAATAGCTACTGTTCAGTGGCCTTAAAGAATTTCACCATTCAACAGAAACTTTTCTTTCCAGAGACTTATGCTAATTAGTACCTTGTTTGTGGCTTCAGTGTGATTTATGAGCTACTCTGAGCCCTGAATAACCAAATATCAGACTATCTCCATAACTGTCTATTAATTTGTTTATCTTTATATCTGTCTACCTATCTGCTGAAATTTAAAACAGTGCAATAACTTTCAGATCAGTGACATTAATGCAGCATTATATTAAAAGAATGTTACTTTATACAGGCATAAATGTAATTTAGAGGCATTTAGAGGAAGCTATATACTTAACACGATTCTTAGCCAGTGAAGACAGGTTGATCTCACTCATTTTGGGATTGCTAATTTGCAGTTAATTAGGAAGATTGATTCTGTTCTCTGATGCATAGGCCCAACCCTAAATGCATTTTTCTGGTTTCCGTGGCACCATGCTAGTTATCATTGTCAAGGTGCAAGTATAACTGAATGACATGGTCCTTCATAAAACATAATACTTGGGGAGTTTGGGAAAGTAAATCTAGTAATCGTCAGCAAACATTTTTCTGGTTTACTCTGTAGACTAAAATCTAGTGTCATCTGCATTTAAAACAACTTTCAAATCACATTCCTTTGAGAAGGTTTATTGCAATTAGCAAATAAAACCAGAGACTTGCTTTAATGCTCAACTAAAATAACACAGTTTCAGAGTTCGAGGGAAATAAAATATTGACATTTTGCTTGAAGGAACTTGTATCCTTAAATAAATGCAGTGGGCATGGCATACTTAAGCTTGTACCTTTTATAGAAGCTAACATTTATTTTCAATGTGTTATCTCTTGAGGAGATTCTTCCCCTGTGCTCTCAAAATACAAGCTGCTATGAACGGATTTGGGGGAGGACTGAAGATGTTGGAATAATTGGCAGCTGGTATGGGATAGCAGTAAATTGCTGCTCCCTTAGAGCAGGGAGAAAGAAGGAGGAGAGCTGTGCTTTAGGAGGGAGTCTCAGGGACATCAAGACTGTGTCTTGTGGGACTGTCCTGGCCTAGTGCATGTTACACTAGGCATGTATAAAGACAGAATCTATTCTTCTCATCCTATGTGATTTACTGAATGAATGGGGTTTCAAAAAGAATATTTCGGATGTGTATATATCCTTGTGCTTGAAAAAAATCATGAAAAGTACATCTCGTAAGTTGTTACCTGATTTCAAAGTGGTTGTTTCTCCTCAGTTTGGGTTTCAACACAGCTGCAGGTATCAGCTTTGCAAAGATAAACCAGGACAACTCCCACTCTGCCTCTGTCACACCAAACTCTGGCGGCACTGGTCTTCCAAGCCAGTCCTCTTTCTCTGCTTCCATACTTTCCCTTGCCATTGCACACAGCTGTTACAATATAGCTGTTGCACACATCATCCTACTTGTATCCTACCAAAGTTAGAGTTACACGGGGGTATTCTTCTATGGTCAGACAAGTTTTCTGGCCAGACTGTTTTAATAAAAGCACACTTACTAGCAGTTTTGCACCATAAAATCTGTTCCAGGTTATCTGCAATGGGAGTACTACACTAATTATTCATAAATAAAATAATTACTTCATTTATCACTTTACAAATAATTAGGAAACTTTTCAAAACAAGTCTATGGAAAATTCCTAGGTAGTGTTTAAAACAGCAAAATGAGGTGTGCTGAATCAGTCTGGAAAAGTGCAGATATATTAAACCTGAGAACCTATAGAGGGCCAAAGGCATTTTTGTTATCCATTTGAGGGAAGAAAGAGATAAGAAGAAATGAGATACTTGCTATAGAATAGTTCCCAGACTCAGTAATTTTCCTTTCAAAATCTCAGTGTCACTGTGTTCAATATCTTTCTCTAATCCCTTAAGCTTTAAGTTTTGCAGTCCTCAGTGCTCACAGTCCCATAAGCCACCAGTTGCAAATAAAATGAAAAATCTAAAATACCAAAATATCGACCAGATGTAAGCAAGCAGGGTAGCAAGAACAGGCAATGGACACACCTCTCAGTCAGCCCCATCAGCTCATTCAATATACACATGTGGCTTGTTGTCAGTACTTGTGGTTGCAGCCCAAAAGGATCAGGATCAAAGCAAGAGCTTTCCTAGTTCAAAGCCAAATTTGTGTCTTTGCTGGCTCATTTGAATTTTTCATCCAGACTTTCATGGCTTCCTTGTGTGCTTGTAATTACCACATCTTTAAAACCTGACAATCCCTTCATATGGGCCAAATTCTTTTCTCAGACTGTGCTTGTGCTCTACACAGGGGTCCAAGAAAAGATATACATATGCTCTCTACAACACAAACTTTGGGCCTAGATTTGATCCATAAAAATGCGAATAGAAAAATAAGCAAGTTGTGAGTATACTTCACAGACAGGAAAAGAAAGTGATTCAGAAGCTTCTGAATAGTATCCTTGGGGCCTGATACATACTTCTAGGGTCTCCAGCAGACATTAGGATAAGTAGATAGTTGAATATTTTTCCTTTGAACAGTAAATCAGCCCAAATCTGCCTAACAGAAGAATTAAGCAGAAGCTTAATTAATCTTGCATTAGTATTTCCAGTGGATGGGTTGTAGGTTTTCTCCTGGTTTGAATACGAAAGCTCTGATCTCCACACGTGTGCTCCTAAGTCCTGCTTAGGGCTTAGCTCCCATTGATTTCCATGATCAAGAGGATGAGCACCTTTGCAACTCTCCAGACACACAAAAAGAGCATGAACTGCCAACTTCCTCTGGAGTGGAGAAATTCTCCATAAGTAGAGAGCCAGTGAATCTAAGACGCACACCACCATACCCACAGCCACATGGCTATACAATGTTTGTAGGTGACTCACTGAAGTGAAGATCAGATAGAGTTTAGAACAGGCAACAGGAAGTTTTAAGGTGGAGAAAAAAAGATCTGACCTGGTGATCACATAATCAGCTATAGCTTACTTTCTATACTCTTTTTAGTGGACACAGAAAGAGATCACAGGGAAACAGAAAATTGGAGAATACTTATAGAAGGCACCAAAATGACCTATTTCTGATTTGAACCTTCTGTGATATGTGGTTTTTAACCTCATTAACACCTCCTCAACCAACAGGAAAATTGCAAGCCTTTCTCAGCTTTTCCATTTCCACACTTTTAGAGGTCCTGTCTGCTTCTTAGCAGCCAGTTAAATTCTCTTAAACATCAGCTTATCCTTTTCCTCTGACTCACAGTTTCCTCTTTCCTCCATTTCTCTTTTCCTCCCTGATCTCCCAACCTAATTCATGACCACCTCTGAGCAGAGTCAGCAGCCCAACTCAGCTATAGTGACTCCCATTATCCCTCACTTTCCTCTGTGCATGCTTAAATCCTTTCCTGACCTCCAGCAGGCCTTCCTACCTTGGATAATCCCACTGAGAGGTGCTCACTAGGCTGGGAGTCTCTCCCGGGCTTGCATCAGCCTGCTACACTCAAATCTCATGCTCTGAGGCTTCCTCAGGTCAGACACATTCTGCAATGAATCTGACCTGGGGAAGCCCTGAAGCACAAGATATTTGAAAGGAGGATCAGTCTGAGGTTTGAAGTGGAGAAGGGGGGCGGCGGGGTGTGTGTGTGAGATTCGTGTTCAGACCAGGTCTTATTGTTTCTGAACCAGTTTTTCCACTGCTAGCTAACCATCACAGGTACCCAAAACTTAAGCTACTCAGCAGGTCAAATTACTTGTTATTGAGGTGGAAATAAGAAAAAGGGGGTTTTTTTCCCCATTGTTTTCCCTAAAAAGTACTTTATAAAGATGTGTGTGGATGTATACATGTAAGAGCAGTGAAGCATTTAGAGATTATAATCATTCCCTGAATGAAAACTGATAAATATAAATATTTAGCAAGTTTGTTTAAAATGTGAAAATAATATTGATTAGGACTGTGTGTTTGTTTACACTGTTTTGGTAGTGTCAAGATGCCTGGCTATAACTATCAGGACCTGTCCACCTGTCAAAGAGTAACTGGATTGTTTTACCATTGTCTGCCAGCAGGAAATCTCTGGGTCCGTACAGGCCTCACACAAACAAAAAAAAGAAAAGCAAAAAACCAAACCAAACCAAACCAATTAAAAAAAAAAAAAAAAGGAAGACTTTCTAAAACATGCAGTTCATTATGAAAACCACGTGTTTCTTAAAGCTTTTTGGTTGTCGTTATTCTGCCATGTTTTAGTATTTGTAGAATTTGGGTATGAAAAGTAACTAGGTATGCGATAATTGTTTTCAGATTTAAAACAGAAACCAAGAAAAATGCTTTAGCCTTACAATCATGACAGAAAATAGTTGCATTACACAAATCAGTTCTTTAAAAAAGGAAACTCATTCTATAAGTAGTTGTCTTATCCAGCTATGTCTAAAATAGGCCTAACTCTATACCTAGTATCCCAATTACATAATGTGATATATTAAAATAAGTCTCCTTAATGTTGCATTGCAAATGGTTTGGAGTCCAGGAACAACCTTGCAATAGGGACGGAGTGACCTTTTAAAAAGAAAAATGAAATGAAATATACTTTCATTTTTCAGAAATATGCATGAAAGTAAAAACTTGACAGCATGGAAGAACATAAGCAAATATATCTTTTTATTTGAAGATAAAAAGAAGCAGGGGCTAGATAGGGAAAGGAAAAAACCTGTGAAAAAAACGGATGATGCAGTTTTTACGAATAAGCAGCTTAATGTATCTTGGCACCCACAGTAAGCCTTGTAGGAGCTCAAAGTGCCTCAGGCAATCTGTGAGCAGAATAGCAATTTTATTACTTTGTCATTAAACCAATTTCACAGCAGTATTGTTTGTTAATGAGCAGCGGCAAACGAGCGAAGATGTCACACACTGGAATAGCAGTGAGATTTGTGACCCAAGCTCAGAGCACTAAGATGGAAAGACCATGGCTATAAAAAAGGAAATACTTTGGGATGAAATGCAAAGTCTATACAGCAGAGCTTGTGTTTATGAGCTACCATTTTGCTAAGAGCTGTGAGAGAAATAAAGGTCTGGAAATATGCAGTTAAAACAGGGCCTATAAAATTAAAACCAAATTAAAGTATAGCAGAGGATTACTGCACAGGCTGTACTCTACAAAATATATTTTAAGCGATGAGGTGAAATCTAAATCAGTTTTGTTTGAATTTGGTTGGTATTTATAAAATTCAGTAAAGCAATGCCAAATTCAAAACCAAAGCAGCAGCCCAAATCCTGTGGTCTCTGATCTATAAGCTTCACTTTGAAGAAATTCAATTTACCAGTACTTAATTAGCAACTTGTCTTCTCTTTGTAAGTGAAGATAATATACAGGTTTATGTAGGAATATAAATACTGAACAGACACAATCAGTCTGCCTGCACGCATTCACACATATACACATGCATGCACGGACGCATCCTGATTCTGTACCAAACAGTGAATCAGAATCACCTAGCAAAGACAGATTACATGAAGCTGAACTGCATCATTTGATGGGACTCCTTTTTTTTCCTTCATCATCTTCTCCTTTTTTTTTTTTTTTTTTGAGCCAGGGCTGATCTTACAAAGAGATTGGGAGACAGCCTTGAGGGATACAAGAAACAGTGCCAAGCAGGCACATTATTGAATCCCTGCAAGGCATCCCGAGGTGAGTTTGCTGCCTGAGCTGTCTTTCCATGTTTATACACAAGGAAAACTAGTTCAAGCAGTGCAATAAGTGGATCAGCATGACTGACTTAAAGGAAGAGGGGAAAATTAGCCCACCATTTTGCTCCATTTGCACTAGATATGGGGAAATAATTTTGCTGTCAGGACTTGCTTCTGAGCCACCTCCTTTCTTTCCTGTAATAAAGCCCCACCCCACTTGTTTCTATTACAATCACATTATTTAGCATAATTATCCTCTTAAAAATATCTAGATCACTATAAACGCTTCCGTTCTTTTGCCTGTTTGCTACCTCACCCATGAGGATTTCGGCACAGTAGCTACCATACATTTGTGGAATGCTTTAAGGGCTCTGGCAACAGAATAAATTTAGCATATTTGTGCTTGTCTCTGTGCCTCTGTGGATCTCACTTCCAGTTTCTCACTCTCCGTGCGCGGAGTCAATTTGAACAATGTATTTCACTTCAGTTCACAAGCATGCTGACCTCTCTATCCAGTGATTAATATTTTTAGATGCTTGGTTTCATAGCTTGGTAACTCGTGCATGTTTTCTGCTATTTAACTAAGTGGGTAAAGGGGACGCTGCAGGAAATGCTCATTGTTGAGCAGTAGGCGGTGCTCACAGTTCTGGGAGCTAAGCTTAAGACTGTTTTCTGCCTGACAGGGCAAGACCCCTAGACAAATCCCTGGCTGGGTCTGTGGTAGTTGGCAGCCATTCAAAACTGGTTCTTTGCCAGCAGTATTACTAGATAGCCAGACAGATCAATTCACTTTTACATTCCCGCCATTATTTATAGCACACTGTATATCTGCTCTTGCTTATGAACTAATGATTAGCAAATATAGTACACATAAAACATAAGCATTTGTTCTGTGGAAGGCTTTCTGTTGCTGATATTGCAGATAGTTTTACAGGTCATGGAGCCTTAAAAAGGATTTAAAGGGCATGTCTTGTGCAACATTTGTTCCTTTGAAAACGATGCTCCCTTCCTATTTTTGTGTAATTGGAGAGGATAGAAAGGTTTACTTGCTGCTTATGTTTCATTGAATTCTTGCATTTCCCCCTTCTCCCACAGACTTCTATGGAAAACACATAGGAAGAGAGGTTTATACAGTATTATTTGTTATTTGGGAACTGTAATTCTATGTATGATTTAGGCTTTTCTTTTCAAAAGTATCTATTGGTAAAAACTAACAAACAAACAAACACACACACACAAAACCCCCAAATCCTAAAACCAACAACCCTACTTACATTTTAGAAGAAGTCAGGGCAACTATAACTTTGTAAACTGTAGGGAAAGAAAACAGATGATTTTAAAACTGGTGAGAAAATACCATATCTTTACCAAGCTCTTGTGGCTGTTAAAATACTAGTTATAGTATTAATTGCTTTAGTTGCTCACATTTTTGAGCCAGAATGGGAAAAGTCAAACCTAAGGCCTCGGCTCCAAAACAACACAGATCTACTGAATTCTTAAAATCCAGATACAATCCGAACTTATTGGCCAAATTAATGCTTGGCATAAACATGGCAAAGTGGGTCTGCACAATTTGAACATTTTTAGCTGAGAACTGCTACTGGTCTTGCCACAAGTTGCTGTGAGATAGCAAGGCTTATGCTTATTACACTGAATGTTATTTCCCTGTAGAGTTCACAACAAGGTGGCAAACACAGTTTCACTTCTTCTCTGAAATGAAGTTCAAGACTACTGCAGCATGTGAACTTTCAAAAGTTTCAAAACCAGCTCACACTGAACTGCATGAATTAATTCAAGGTGTGCTGCTGGTGGAGAAATGTCATATAAAAAGGAAATCTGGTAATTTGGTTTCCTACACTGTTAGTTAACCCATACTTTGGTCTGGGATGAGTTGTGAGGAGTCACGATGTCTATATGGTCTTATGAAGTTGTCCCCTTTCCGTTTGTCAACAAGTACACCAAAACAGCCTTCTGTGTAGCCTCAATTCCCTTCCTGGGAAGTGAGCACTTACAGGTACTCAACTAAGAGTGCAATGCTATGACTGGTGCTTTCTAGAACAGCAAGATAGCAAAAATTACCATAATAGCAATCAACATAACTAAACCGAAGTGATTTACATCCAGCGAAAATCTGGCCCAATGGAACAGTAAAGGTAGAATTAGCTTTTCCTACCACTTAGCATCAAAAATAAGTGAAGAGTTATAGAAGTGCTTGAACAACATAAGATCCCTAAAGGACACATGCTCTGATAAAACCTTTCTGCTCAGAAATATGTGACTAAAGCTGATTTGTGAGTGTTTTGCACCTTATGTGATCACCTCCACACTCAATGCATACAAAAGCCCACAATACCTAATAAACGAGTATCTTATATTGCCCTTGTATTAAGTGATGTATATGCCCAAGATGTGGGTCAATGAAGAATCAGGAATTCTGGCTTTGCAAAAATCTTCTCAAGTCAGAATTTTCAAAGAGATAGTCATGTCTAGTGACTAGTACACAAAAGTGAATAATCTAGAATAGATTAGGTGTAGATAGGTGTAGATAGGTGTAGATAGGTGTAGATAGGTGTAGATAGGTGTAGAACCTTTCCACATCTCCCTGAAACCTCAGCCGTCTTCCCTTTTTTAGTTATTTGGAAGATAAAATTGGAATGGTGAATTCAATAGTTCAATGTCACTAATGATAAAAGAGCAATTTCCAGGCAAAATTGAGCACTGGGAGAAATTAAAAGATTTACTCTATTTCATCTTAAAAAGCACCAATGTAAGAAGAAAGAGATTAAAAAATTTGGATGGGCATGTACACAGAATCAGGAAAATTGTAGTTCAGAGTGTGCTTCTTGCCTTAAATAGATTACGATCATTCCTTGATATCTACTGGCTCTATCACGTCTTTCTTTTTCTTCTCTATTCTTCACCTAATTCAATGACTGATGTAAAACACAGTCCATACAGAGTTTCTGAAGTTAAAATTCCATATTGCACTTGCACAGTAGAAATCTCTTCTTGGCCAAGACTATCAGTGAGGAAAGCCTTATCAAAAATTCATTTTTTATTGTTTTCAAAACTTTGCATTTTGAAGGGCTTTTTATAAACCATCTTTTATCAGACAAGGTAAAATATGCTGTATTTCACTTGCTTGTTTTAACATAAATCAACCCCCCCAAAAGTTTCTACAGCTCTCTACACTGGCCTCATTCATTTGTAAGCCTGCAAGTTTAATAAAGACTACTTTCTCTGTGTAGGAAGAATATGCCATTTTACATAGTGGCAAAAAAGCAAAGCAAAACAAAATAAAACCAGCATTTTTAAAGCAATGCCATATCTCAAAAATGTATATATTATATGTTGACGGGCAGAGTGTCCTGTAAGGCAGCCAGTAAGTGCTTTGGAAGACACTATGAATGTTTCTGGGGTTTATATTGAAAAATAAATCAGGATTTTTCTATTAAGTTTACAACCACATGGAACTTCAACTTCCTTAACACTGTACTCTTTCACAAAGGTCTTGAGGTCTGTCCATGTATTTTTTCCAGGATGTCTTTCTTTCTCTCAACTTTAACTTTCCAGTGCCTACTGAAGCCCAGTAGTTTAGTCAATGGGAGCTATAAAAGGAGGAGAGAAATGAAGGCACAGTAGTTCAGAGTACATTTCTACACCGGAAAACAACATTGTTTTCTGGAGTGAAAGATGAATACTGCTGATCCTTTGAAGTTCTCACTATCTCACTACTCAGATCTGAGGGGTGAACTTAGGAAAGTCAGTCATTTGGCTCAAGATAAGGCCTTCTCTCAGTTGCCTCCTGTACCTTTAGCTTTTTTCTTGATCCCTCATTTCTCAGACTTTACTCTCTTTCCAGATGAAAAGTAGATGCCCTCTTCCTTACAGATACCTTTGGTGTTTTTCCTGAAGTGAATCACTAGTTTAGCACTTTTTAATAAAATTCATTATTAATATCTATGCCCTTAATTATAATGACCTAAAATAATTTTATTTAGAATCAAAAATTTTTTCTCTTGCTGAGTATCCCATTGCTAAGTTTAGTCAAAGGCCACTGATACAAAGGATAAAGTAGTCTGATCAGCAAAAACAACGAGATGACTGTTGGATGACTTACTCAAGAACAAACACTCAGAACTCATTCTTCAGATGAGGCCTAACTCCATTAGGCTGTCATAGCACCTGCCTAACTCTCAGTCATGTTAATGAAGTTATCCATGTGCTTATAGACAGGCACATGCTTAAGTAAACTGCTAAATCAGGGAGAGCAAGTCTCAACAGTCTATGGCTCATCAAGGTTCTGGAGGGTCGTGTTTGTATAAAAGCAGTTCTGAAGAGGAACTTCATTCCTCAGCCACGACTTAATGTTTATTTGTACATGTTAAAATTCCAACTTAGATGTAAATTTTTTTTTTCTCTCCGAAAATCACAGACAAACCCCAGAAGCAGTGCTGTAGTTTGAGCATCAGTTTGGCTACAACATTTCCTTCAGATTTGAAATATGACATGATGGTAAAGCAAAATTAAAGATGAGTCCAGAATCACACTATGAACCTCTGCTGAGGTTTGTGTTTTCTGCTGAAACCCAGTATTATAATAATTTTATTTGATTGTGCTCACTGCAAGTATTTCCTACAGCTCTACTCAGAAATTTCTGGTTTTCTTCTTTCTGAGAACTAGTCCAGGGCACCTAATTTGTAGACTTATTAGTCATAATAAGGCAGCTCCTAGAAGCTCCAGCTGAGATGCAAAGCTCACTGTAAACAGCATCCATGTAGTAGTGGGTCAATTCCAAATGACCCTCACAGGCTTTTATAAATACCACAATGCACATGTCTGGTTTATGTACCTGGATAGCTTTGGAAACCTGTCCCCTAAATTATTCAATCACCTGACAAGGTTATAACAGTCTGCACAGCCTTTCTGACAATAACTATTAGCAGTGAAGTCAGGAAATGGATTCACCATGTGCACAGTGTTCAGTTACCAGAATGTAGCACTGAGACGGACTCATGTGCTTCCACAGAGGTGTTCAAACAGTAAATAATTAAACACTGAAGCGACAAATGTAAGCTGGTGAAAAACTTTAAAAGCTGGTTCTTGGAATATCATACTAACTTATTTGTGTGTTATATGACAATACATTATAGAATAAGTCAGAAATGCAAAAAAAAGTATAATTAAAATACATTAGGTGGAAAAGCATTAGGCATAACATAAAAACATTTTTTAAAAATATTTTTCTCTAAATATAAATGCACTTTGCTGCTTCATTCTCTGACTTCCCCAGAAAGTGACACTGGGGCACTGGGGAGGTAATGTAAGTGAGGCAGTGTTTGGGAGCTGGCAGATTAAGATCATGTTTTCAAAGTCATTTTATTCTTCAAGTCTCTTGTTCTGATTGTCTATGCTCCTATTTCAAAGTCTGTTAAGGTAAGCTGGAGTTTTTCCACAGATTTCAATTTTGAATTTTGAATCAGTCCTCAAATAGCATTTGAAATAACTTATTCAAACAGCTTTTGCAGGGCGACACGTGTTTCCTGCAAAGATGTGTTTCCTGCAAAGGACTGCAGCAATTTGTGTTCAGCTCTTCCTTTTTTTCATGTGTCATGACATGGAGATAATAACAAATGACTGAAGATACCTACAGTAACACCTGTATCACCACAGAGGTGTTACAGACCTCAATACTCTTCTCTAGCATTATAGTGTTCAGTACTGTTCACTAGCATATGAAATCACAGAGAGGTATCTGTAAGCCATACTACTAAACATGTACCTGATATAGGTATTTTATCTTGACCTCGGGGCATAGATTTCATGAATGTTTACTCTCGTAAATTTAGGGAATATGAATTGTCTCTGGTGTATGTGGTGACTTTACAAATTTAAAAGAACTATGGTGCAGTACTAACGCAAGATAAACCACCACGGAGATGATACAAAGGGAATTATTCCCACAGACTCCTCTCCAGCAACGCCCCTAGCCCTGTTTTCTTTATGCTTGGTCCCTAACAGTCTACTCTGCCCCTGACTTTGCATATCAACTTACTTCAAAGAAACAGTCATTTAAGGGGGTGCAAACATGAATTGTTTCAGTGGAAGCATAGTACTCTTTGCTTACGCTGGCATGCTCAGAAAAGGGCATAAAGATTCTAGTCTCCATCTACTGTAAAACAAGCAAAAAACATCAGTGTCAGATAAATCAGAAGGTGCTCTGACATGCATGCTTCACTTCTGCAATGAATCTCCAGGTTAAGAAAAATGGCATGGCAATGAGGTAATGATTGTATTAATCAACTTGTTTACTTATAATCTTCAAATATATAAAATAGTTTTATTTAAAGGGAAAAGAAAATGGATGCATTGATGTTTATTTCTTATAACTTTCCTCCAGGGTCCAGTAATCACTGGGCCTGAAATTAATATCCTGTAAAATACAGAATCATAGAATATCCTGAGTTGGAAGGGACCTATATGATATAAAATTTTGGGAGATATTGCTCTGATGATACTCCTGCTTGTCCCAAAGTAAATGAAGAGAAACTTTGCTGACATTGAAAGACTTTACATAGTGCAAAAATAGGGAAAATTAGACTTGCTGTTCCTGTGATGGGCCTAGAACTAGGTCCCTGAAAACTGCTGGATTCTCAGAATCATAGAATCATAGAATTGTTAAGGTTGGAAAAGACCTCTAAGATGATCAAGTCCAGCCATCAACCATGTTCACCACTGAACCATGTCCTCAAGTGTCACTTCAGAACTTCCACCTCTTGTTCTTTTGTTGGCCTCTGGCAGGAAAGCAAAGTGAATGGACTTTTCCATTCCCCTCTATGGTGTTCTCTCCATCAGACAGTTAATGGCATCTGTTTTCAAATGAGCCCCATGTTACAAAGAATTTCAAGTTTAATTGCTTAATAGGAAATATATCTAAAAGAAATCCATAGAATAAAAGAAAATAGGCCTGGATTAAAACTAAATAGAGATGAAGTGAAACGAATATAGAGAAGCTTCCATATTTTCTCATTATAAGCAGATAAAAACAGTTGTTTTACCTGCTGCTACAATTTCTGAAGTCTACATCAACACTCTTCCCCTTTTTAAACTGAGGGCTCTAGTAACTCTTACTGAAACATGATAGTGGAGATACCACATTCTGTCATATTCTGGTTCAAGCTGTGCTTCCTCAACACAAGATGTAGGTTTGCCCACATATATATTTGAAAAACAACCAAACATTTCAGGTGTCCCACCTCTCTGTGAACACTGTAGAAGTACAGTAAATTCCTCCTCTACCTGTACATTATGCCCTCCTACTTTCAGTAGCTGTTTTTTACTCTTCTTTCTGATTGCCAGATTAGATTTCTTTTCACTGTCTGCAAACATAAGACAGTCATTATTGAGATTTTTTAAATCCTTCTCTTTCCTCCCCCTTTTCTGAGAGAGACATTAACCTAGAGAGTCATGAGGACATAGTAATTTGTCTGTCTACCACTTTGGTACAGTGTTTATCTTATGAATGAGGAAGTATGTCATATGCCAAAATATTTGCAATTTCGGGCCTAAGTTTTAGTCCAGTTCCCATCAGTACTTGCCAAAAGTCAATTACTGGCATTTGTTTCGTGGCTTGTGAGAAGTGAATTGGTGGGTCTTGGAATCCACATCATACAGTTAGAATTACTTGGTATTCTCTTTGGTAGTCCCTCAAGAGAGACAGCTAAATGACTCAGTCCTGAAATTGAAAATTTCTATTTTTTATTTAGAAATTAAATATACAAAATCAAAAGCACAGAATGAGGACAACATTCTTTTTGTAGATTTTCTAAAAGCAGTAAACCCACACGTACAAGGGAAGAAGATAAAGATGTTAAGAAAAAAAAAACCCTAGACAACAGTAATCAATTAAACACTCATAAATAAAGGGGAAAAAAAAAGAGGAGAAAAAAATTCATCCAATTCAAATGATGAGGTAAAGTGCTCTTTTATGTTCCATTGCACGTCCTGCAGGAACAATAACTTCTTTTGAGAATCAAGACTGAAATCCAGACATTTTTAGCTCACACGAAAATATGTGTTTTGATTGAGCATTTATATGAGATTAGAATTCTTAAATATCTGTATAATTATCCACATAAAAAAATAATCTTAGAAAGACTTCTGAAAAGTCACATGTGAATAACAGTTGCAGAACAAATTGTAAACCAGACTCTAGTAATTGTAGCTAGTGCAATCAGGCTCTCAGCCATCATGAGAATTTCAGTCAGAGAAAGGTAAATCCTGTGCAGTGTAGAGGCACGGATATATTAGTATCTAGATATCTTTGTGTCTTTCGTTGTCAAGTTGTCTCAAAAACAACAGAAAATGTATCATGTCCAAATAAGGAAAACGAAAGGTGAGATGGAAAAGAAATTATTATTAATTTAATTAACCAACAGGAAACTGAGTGTCAGGTAGAGTAGGGCTTGGTTATTAGTGAAACTGTAGGAATAGCATGGAAGATGTCTCTGAGGCATAACAGTAGCAGAGTTTCCTACTTTGCTTTTGCTCATTACCGATCACTATTTGCTATAGGTTGCTACCATTTCAGTGCTGGATTTTTTCCTGGCTTCAAGGAGGTGTGGATGAAAAAGGAATCAATTCTAAACTCCACTTGCTCCTACTCTTTCTTTACTTACTTGCTTTTAAAAGTCCTATACCCTCTCCCTTCTTTCCATACTCAGAGTCATCATCTACTATTAATTGGTTTGTACATGTTAGTAAAGAGAATATGGGACAGATTCAGAAACCAGACACAAATCACTCAAATTCAAAGCCTTACTTAATCCCTAATCTGTCCTTCCTTTGTACTGCCACCAAGGAAGAGCAAAATAAGCACCCAACACTCCTTTCCAGGTTCACCACAGTGAGTCTGAGTCTTACCCCAAGGATTTTGCACTCTATGTTTGCACTATCCACTTGAAATGCAGTTATTTTAGTAGCAGGTGGGACCTCCATTGCTGGACTATCCCCTACTCTTGCTGAAGGATGATGACAGTGATGTATTAGGTCTTTCTTCTTTGTAATTACCATGACACTGTAATGAGCAAGTATTCACTTCACACTTCTTTTCCTGATAATCTATTGGTATAGATTGGTGGTTTCCTTTTAATGCCTGGTTCATTAGATGGTATAAATGTATGTAGCATTTTTAGCTGTGGTTGAGGAAAGCAAGGAATGTTGAGGTTAAGGTTTATTATGACTGTCATATTCAGGAATGGAGAGCTATATACTATTTCTGCTCTGAGTGTCTGCACATAACTCCAACTGACACTGGAGTTATGCATTTGCCTGAAAGCTGTTTATCACCCTGTGAGTACTCGCTGTTTCTAGGGGTGATCAGGACAGAATAGATCTGAGTACCAATTATTTTGTACCTCCTTAAAACTTTCTGCGAAGCTAGATTAAAGAAATGATGACATAGTATTTAGGAATGTAAAATCCAACAGGTAATAGCTCTGTCCCTAGAACCACAAACACGCAGACATTACTTTAAGAATATTCAACAGAAGCATTTATTATGTAGATGGCACTATACAATTGCCCTCCCCTGACACTTGCAATACAAGTGCTTCATGAAGGAATAAACCCCTGAAAGCTTGGTTGCAATTTACTTCTTTACTTCCTGTACATAGTACCAATGATAGTTGAACTGAAAAGCATTTTAAAATTCATAAATATATAAGTAGCCATTATCTAGTAGAAAACATATGTCTGACTATAGGACCTGATCCACTACTCAGTTACTCCAATTTTAAACTAATGTAACTCCATGGTAATCAGTGAGGGTGCTGTCATGCAACTGAAGAAGCATATGGCAAATAAGATTTTTAATAGATGTAAGGGTCGGTTTGCTTAAAAAGAAGGCCACCATTTTAATTGTGTGTTTATTTTGGGTACTTTAAACCAAATGCCCAGAAAAACAGACATTCAGAGTAACTGGATACTTTTAAAACCTGTTTGTATTGTGACTGATAGAAAGCTGAGAGTATTTAGCTACATACTTCTATTACGGGGTGGGGGGGAACATGCTAGGGTTTTTTTTTCCTTTTTGTGGGATAGAAATTTGTTTTGAAAGTAACCAAATTTATCTGCTCAGTAATAAGAAAGTGATTTCAGCTGGAGGAATTTGTTTTAATGATTAAGACAAAACTTCATAGGTAGGTTAATGGAAAGTGAACAGGATGATCTTTATATGTTCATAAATGCAAACAGTTTAAGATCAGAAGAAGACTCCATTAGAGTCTTCAGTGTGACCTGTTTTCTCTTCAGTTTCACCTAAATTATCTCTGCACCACATAGACTTGAGTTTGGCTGTTTGTTTGGTTTTTTTTAAAGAGCATCCCATCTCAATTTTTCTGCAAATTGTTGACTCCTAAAGTGTTAATCATTACACTGTGTATTAGTAAAGCATGTGTGGGAAGCAGAATCAGTAATTCACAATGCTAAGTTTATATAAAACCAACAGTCCTCCCTGCTGCCCTCCACCAGCTCCTGTGCAAACCTAGCATCATAACCTAGGGGATGAACATAATGATCACACGGCTCTGATGTTATTTGCACCTTTCTGATAGTTAAGCTTTTTGGAGGGGATCTGCTGTGGAATTTCAAAGACAATAAGCAAACTCGCACCAGACAAATAAAGTTGCATTCCTTTACATTTTAGATGTGAGACATAAAACAGATACAGTGCCATTCAATCCTTTATCAAGGTGACATAACCCCAAAAAGCTTTGATGCTGCCTATCGCAAATCTCATGAGGAGCTGAGTTGGAAACAAAATCTGATTAGTTTGTTTGACTCATCTTTCTAACTGCATGCATTTAGAAAGGGTTTCTGTACAATTCTCTTCCCCTCTCTTTATTGTGTGGTTTGCTTTGTTTGCTTGCATTTACAACTGCCATTACGTGAAAGTGTTACAAGTATAAATAATTTAGAAGATAACTCTGTGGGGATACTAATAATAAGTCCCTGCTTTTTCTAATAGCAACACATTATGGTTCTGAGAACTGCTATTCAGTAGGAACAGTTACACAACATCACTGTATCATGGATATTGCGGATGTTGACAATAAAATAATTTTGACATCTTTCTTAATTAAGTGTATTTTCCTTCTTTAAAATGCTCCTTTTGTTTGTGACTGCTTTAAATTCTCAAAAAATACCCAAAGGCTTCTTGAGTGGAGAGACGGATGGACAGACAGATGCATCCATCTGGTTTTATCTGTCTTAAGTGTTTGGATGTAATACCTTTCCCCAATAAGAAGCCACAACAATACAATTATCTATCAATGCACAATTACTGCTAAGGGAAATCTAATCAGTTAATAGAGGTTAAGAAAGACAAATGTACAAAGGTAATAAGTGGTTCAAACTCAAACAGTCCTACTCTGTTCACTCTCATTTAAAGGCAAGAAAAAGCTTTTAATGGGGCTTTTCTTACTTTTACTCCATCATTTTATAAATTGCTTTGCCAAACCCTCATAGGAAAATAGTAATTTTAAGTAGGCCAACATCAAGCTCAGGTTGTATGCACTTGGCGGTAATGACAGTGTAGCTGCCCTTTCAGAAGTAAGTCAGTCCAACATTCAAGTATTTTTCTTTCTTATTTTTATATTTTTTGTTTACTCTCCAGCAAATTAATGGGTGATGTCAGTCTGAATGACTCTTGCTTAGACAAATCAAGCTCCTTATCATGCTAACCTCATCCTGAGGTCTTCTGGAAAGTCATAGGGCAGGCAGGTACTGTTTAAAGCAGTCATAAGTAACAGACAACTTGGTGCCCCGCACACAACAAACAGAGAGGATTAAACAACTCGTGAGGTGTAGTGGCCACCCTCTCACAGAGATGCACGCTGTTTCAGGACCTGGTTCTTTGGACTATATTATGGAGAAAGATATTGATTATAGATAAGCATAAACTGCTCAAAGCTACATTTTGGGTTTGTGGATTGTTTTGGGTTTTTTAACAAACATTGCAGAGCTTTATTAGAACCATATTCACATCTTCTGTTCCAAAGCATAGTTCTGTTGTGATGATTCTCAGGACAAATTATTTAGATGTTAAAGGATGCATAGTCCATTAAAAAGTCCCCAGAACTCAAGAAGTAGTAGGAAAGTATCACTTTAAAATATTGTGAAAAGCTTCACACTAATGACTGTCAGAGTTAAAATTACTGATGAGATGGAACAAGCCACAGCTGCAGCTACTGCAGATTGCTTGGCTAACAAACTATTACAATAAAGAGAGTATTGTCTAAATGAAGTTCATGTTTTAGTATCATTTTATACATATGGGTTTATAACCTGGCAAACAAAATTGACAGTGAACCCAGAGCAACGTTACTCTCTCAGGCATTTTTAAATACAAGACTTACTTCTCTATACTCCTCACACATTTATTCCCACTGTCCAAAATCCACATACATGTCCTAGTGTTCCTAATATTCTTTCTCTCATGCCTCCAGTGTCCACCTCTTTTCCTACTTCCATTTCAACAATATGTCTCTTTTGCTTCTGCCTTCATCTCTTCTCACCTTGACAATTGTAGTCACCTTCTCTCAGGACTCTAAGTCGCAGTTCTTCAACCCCATTTAATGTGTCAAATGCTGCTGCTTCCTTCTCACATACACATCACACACATCAAAAAAAATCACCTCCTACTTTAGGCATCCTTCCTACATTCTTTTCTGGATCAATTTCAAAAATGTATTTTTTAAAGAAATGTTGAAACCTACTTCAACATAGATGTCCCTTTTTTTTTTTTTTTCATATTCTCCTCTCTACTCTATGCCTAATGATGTCCTCCCCCCAGTTCAGCAATCTCAGTTGAAAAATACTTCCTCTCTACCATAGCTCCCATCTAAAGAGCCTCTCTGTATCTAAAGAGCCTTTCTGTATCCTTGGCTAGCCATATATTTTCTCCTCTGCCTGTACATACCTCTTAATTTCTCTCCATGGAAACTGGTTTGGGACAGAGTTCATGAGGAAGATTAATACTGTATGGCATGCTTAAGCAGTTATTATAGGTCTGTGCTATATTGGAAAAAAACAGAGCATGATCTCAGTAACAGCTGGAATAAATTTGGCAAAAGGATGAAATGGGGGTTTGGGGTCTGGATGCAAACCATGCCCACGAAGATTTTCCCTTTCCGATTTTTTATCTGTAATTATTACACCTGAAAATTAAATGGAGGCACCCATCTTAGCTGCACATCTTTGCATCCCATTTGTCCTAGCAATAAGGTACTTGAAACTGTGAGATTTTGGTTTCAAATTATGATGTAGAATTTGATATTATGAGGTTTTCATATTTGTTCTTTTATAGAACCTAGTTTCTTGAACTAAAGGAATACAGGTCCTCTAGAGAGAGGGGTTTTTGACTGCGAACACATGTATCAGGCATCAAAAATTAGGCAGCTAACTGGACCACTCATCTCAGCAAAACTGATTGGTGGTTAAGGGATATACATAAAATACAACTGAATTTTCCAACTCAGGCTTCTGTCAAAACCCTTTTAGAGTGCTAAATTTTTCTTTGGCTATTGACCACTATATTTGTTTTTATTTATTTCACTGACTCACAGAGCTAATGTATTTCCTGAAATGCCTCTGAGAACTCAGGTGAGGCACCACAGGCTATGCTGTCTTAGCCTGGAATTTACTAGGATTAAAGCAGATGTAGCATTACAAGGGTCTGCTAAACTTCATAGGATTTATAAAGACATAAAGCATATCTTTTATTATTACAATGATGCTAAAATTTTGTGGGTGATAATATAGTCATGTTGGAAAGACTGGGGAAGAATCAAGAAAAGGAAATGGAAACAATTCTCCTTTACTTGTTCATCTGAATGGGTGTCCGCATTCGTTGCTTTTATTATTCTGCTTTACAGAAGGAAAGTTTACAAGTTTGCAAGTATAAAGGTATATTTGATTTCCAAAATAGTTAAATATGACAAGATTTTCACTATCAAAGTAAAGATTTGATTATTCCTAGAAAAGTACATCATTGACAATTTTAATAATTCAAAGTGAAAAATGAAGAATAACTTTCCCTCTTCTAACTGCTTGATTTAGTTTCCTATGTTTTCTTCAGTATGGATACTGAATTAGAAGAAAAACAATGTATTTATTTCATTTATAGTTAATATCTTATCATAATGCTGAACTACTTCATTTGAGGATTCTGCCTGTGAATTTGGTGCATTTTTTTTCTCTGTTCACCAGCTTTTTTTTTGTTTTACATAATGTTTCTATTGACCTTAAATTTTGTGTTTCTTTCAAAAGTTGTTTAAGGATGTTCTAAAACTTGGCTTGAACTTCTTATGAAAACATTATCATAATATTGGCTTATAAACCACAATAAAAGATCTGTGTAGCATATTTTACAAAATATTTCCTCATTAATACACATTTATTTGTTAGATGTGTATATCATTTGTTTCATACCAGTGTCAAGCACAAACCCTGCAATCTCGAGTTTAAGCTAACCTTTACCTTTAGCCACCATTGACATTTCCAGCATCATCATCTAGCTGCTGTTTAGTCCCAAGAAGCTTAAAAACTTTTGGTCCACATATACTTATTTCCTTTGGTGAGCAGGCACAAAACTGCTTAGAATGGGATATAATTGAGAAACCTGGAACTGTAACCCTAGTAATACTGTAAAGTGAGGTATTGCCCTGTCCATGGTTATTTTATATAGAAAGGACCTTCAGGACAGAGGAGTAGGGACACAAATACATATACAGTGACAGACGGTAACATGTTGCACAGTGGCACACAACTTTCAACATAAAATCAGCCTTGCCTCACTGTATTTCCCCAAGGGCCAAATTCAGCCCAAGTTCCTGTCGTGCATCAGCTATACCAAGCTTTACACAAAAGAGGCAAATGAGGTAGAGGGTGTGCTATCCTCAATGGCTCATTGGCTAGAAAATTCACTTGTTAAATAGGATATATGTTTCAGATCTTCTCTTTGTCTTGATTTAAATCAATGTCTTAAGTGTTCCAAGCGAGCTGAGTTTCCCAATCAATGGGCTATTGAATATTATGCTCCATCTTTACTCTTCTTCACTATCATGCCTTTTTTGTGTATATAACGACTAGTCAGCAGAACAAAATTAATTAAGAGCATGGGCTTGACTGTACAGCCTCTTGGTTAAGGCTCCAACTTCAGATGTGTGACAGTTAAGTGCTGGTTAATTATGATTGTATAATTGCTTACTTCAGGTGGAACATCTTCAGAATGAGAACTGAAAGGGCTTTGTTCACTGTACTGGATATGTGGGTGATTCAGATATTCTTTTAGGATGTGATGGACCCACGCTCAAGTCTTTGTTCCAAATCAAGCAGGATAGGGATGCAAAACTTAATTTCCTTCTTTCCAGATAAATAGTCAAATAATTATGATGTCAGCTAAAAAGGAAAGAGATATTTATCTGCATTATAAGGAAGAACAGACCTAAGATGTCTGTCTCCCTAAAAGGATGCATAGGAATCCTGACTGGACAAAAGTGTCTTCCTCTAACTCAAAGATAGAACATGGTTACTGCAGAAAGTAACTGACTGCTCAGCTACACAAATACACAGCAGCAAAAACTATGATGGGATGAGGTGTTAAAAAAGTAGAAATCTACATGCCTAAACAATTTAGGCATTTTCAGGGTTAAGTGATGGCCTTTTTTTTTTTAAGCCAGAAAAATGTAATTAGGTGTCTAAGTCCACCTTCTGGTGATTCATGGAACATCTAACCAGAGACAGGAATTTCCTTGAGAGAAGATCACCTACAATTTAGGCACCCATTGCTAATATTGCCTTCTAACTCAGAATTTCATTAAACATTTGGGATTAGCTTTACAGGGCCTATGATGATCTTAATAACAAGACTTAGTAATTTTGAAAATTTGCCTTATTCATCTGAGTGCTTTACCAGACCAGGCTGAAGTGATCAACATCGCTGGGTACGGCCCTGCCATTACTGGTTTTGTGGGCTCAAATGCAGGTTTATACACATGGTGCCTTTACCCCTACGCAGTGCAAGAACAATTAGTGAAATTCTGAAAATTAAGCCTCAACATCCTATCAGTCAGAACAGTCAGAGTTAATATTGAAATCCATCAGCAACCAGTTATTAAAATTATGTAAGATCACACACGGAGTTTCCAAACTGCTCTCATAAAGAAAGAAAGGTAAATATTAGATAGGTTATATACTTTGGGTTTCATTTCATAACAGATATCTCCATTGTATGCAAAATATGGGATAGTGAAACACATTACAGAACAGGCCAGTTTTGACTGAAGAAATATATGCACAGTTGCAAGTTTCTTTTTGTGATATGATTTAATTTTCACATGAGCTATTTAAGTGGCAATGAATGCATTGAGAGACTTCTCCAGCTACCCATTCTTTAACAGAAGAAAGAAGAATACACTAATAGACTTCTCTTCAGCTGGGGAAGCCAACAACAACTGAAATGTGGTGCATTTGAGCACAGCCTTCTCCAATGCTCTGCTCTGCCCATAAGCCAGCTGAGTATTGAAATCAGGGAAACCCAGCCCCTCACAAGCTTTAGAAAGAGCAAACTTTCATGTTTTCTCAGCTTGTTCAGAACAGCAGACAGACAAGAAATGGTATAACATTCACATATATGTCCTCAATCACAGCATATCTGGCCATCTAGGACCCTTGCAGAGCACCAAAAAGCTTCATTGCTGACTTGTCAGCTGTACCTTGCAATTATCTCTGGTGAGCCAGCAAGGCAAGCTTAGGAGCAAGAACTGAGCCCTAGAGAGATGAAGCCCTGGTCAGAAAGTATAGGAGCCTGGGATACAGAGTAATAGGCTTAGGAAACAGCTCCACAGAGGTTTTTTAATTTTTCCATTCCAAACCAGTTTGGCTTATAACAACTAAGACACATTCATATGTAACAAACTCTCAAAACAATTTTTAGAACATTTCCCACTGATTCCTGTGGAATACAGAGAACACAAAATGGGGTGAAACAGAGTAAAAGCTTCACCAGTATGACACTGGGAAGATCTGTATATTTACCTCTTCAGTTAAGCACACTTAATATAGTTGTCTCACATTTATTCTGCTAATAGGTCCAATCACTGTGGAGCACATATTCCATAACATGGCAGGCTGCAGTCTCATGGTGTCTGTGGTGTTCACACATCTTTAGCTACTAGACCATTAGACCCTCTGGTTTGATGCCACCAGTATTGTAATAATTAAAAGGAAAACATTAACATCTGCATCTACAGAAAGAGAGAAGATTTACATAAGCAGAATCTCCAGTAACCCGACAGTGCAAAAAACAAAACACAAGGGATATCAGCATGTAGGTATGACTTACTGAGAGGTTATTAGGTGTATCCAGATGAGAGCTATATTTTCGGAGAGGGGGGATGTATTTATACAGTGTAGTATTTATGCCCATTACTTCTAATTGCCTAACTAGTTCTCTTTCCTCTCACATATACTTTAGTACCCACCAACCAAAGAAAGATGTCTGCAGCTAAATATCTGTCAATTATAATGGACTTTTGCTTAATATTCCATTGTTCCACTGACAGAACAGTTTTTAATATATCATTTTATACTATCCTGTACATCATCATTTTCCTGACTCTCTTAGGGCTCTGGCTGTACCAGTTCTTATTTATTTCCACAGGCTACCATATATGCAAAAGATCCTGTAGTCATGATGTCACCTCCAATACCCTCACCTCTTCCCATCTTTGTTTTTGTAATCCTTTTGGTTTGTCTTTAAAGTTACAGTATAACAGAATGTCAACACAGCATGTGTGTAGACACAAACCAGGGTCAAACACACAGCTTGCTGCGTGGTTCCCTTCCCCATCTGTAAATACACAAGACACTCATCTCATGTTCAAGCTTTTTCTTTTGCCCTGAAACAGAATAGGCATCTTTAGGATCAGTAGTTTTCCAACTTTCAGCATTGTTTCTATAAATTTATTTTGGCTGTGTTTTTTTTTTAAAGTGGGCTCTTCGAAATCAATTTCCTGAGATTCACTGGTTGACAGGTAGAAAAATACTTTTTTTTTTCCTTCAGATTTTAATAACAGTGAAAAAGTGTACAAGCTTCGTGGTCAAGACAGGACAGTGGGTACAGAAAATTTTTATCTTAAGGCAAAATTTACTGTCAGGGAAAATGGAACATTCCTTCTGAACTCACGAACTGGTAGTGTATGTGCAGGTTGGTTGTAGGCAGTTGCTACAATAAGGCTTCTTTCATACAGGTGTGTTTATGCCCCAGGCTTACTGGCCACAGTCCATTCCATTTACAGAAGCTGAATTAAACAATAACTACCGCATTGCAAAAAGAAGAAGGAAAAAAAAAGGTGAGCGTCAAAGGAGATGCCTGAGAGCTTTGTTAGGGCCAAGAAAAACCCTGTTGCAGTTGTCAGAGCTTGTTGATGTTGCAGAGAACGGCACTTTTTTTTTTCTGCTGGATTTTGTGGTTCTGCCTTAGGAAAGAAAGTAAAATAGAACGGAAGAACAAAGTCCTACTCTATAAATCAGCAGCTGCTCCTTGCCAGATCAAAGGAGTGACATTTTTGCTCCTGGACTACTTGTCCACTTTAGGTGCTTGACAGACAGCTAACAGCTGGCCTGTTACCTAGTATAGGAGAGTTGGGCTACATCTTCTTCAGAATAGATGACAAGCTAATCAGAGATATCCATAGCATAGGACAAGTGAGTGCACCTTGATCTTCTCAAACATACTCACTACATAATTGCTAAACACCTTTATGCATTTTTGGCAAGTTGCTACTTATGTAGTTCCCACTGAAAAGTAAGAATGAGAATTAGTGCCTTAGTCTAATTTGATCAGAGAAGTTAAATAGATGTTACATTTGTTGACAACTCCCCTTTTCAGGTCAATTTAGAATTGATTTAAAAAATTAATATGAAACAGTAAAAAATAAGTGTAAAATACTTCAGTGTGATATTATTCAAAAACTACTTCTTTTTTTTTTAAGTTACTTAAAATTAGGTCCCTTGACTCCTGTGTAAGAAGCTGATTGTATTTTCAAACCTGCTGGACCTTCACTCATTTTGAAAATCTTTTCCTATGAGGTTAAAATGATAAATTAACACATCTTTAAATGCATGAGTTACTGAAGACTTTATAGGAGATCTGTTATCTACCTTTAACATGAATGTTTAAGTGCTATTAAATCAAAGTGCATGCCAAATTAGCTAAAATTGTATCTAGCATCTCCATAAGACAGATGTATACAAACTTGAAATTTTAATATCAGTAGTAAAAATTTCAGTGATTCAGTTTCTAGTTGATTTTCATATGCAATAAATCAAGTACAGGATGAGGTTAGATACTACGGCTTGTGTCTATTGACTTTGCATTTTATCTGTAAGATATGAATAGCTAAGGAAGTATGTCTGTTTGTCTCCTCCCTTCCTTTCAATTATCTTTAAAAGATCATTTTTACGGTGCATGGTAAAAAAAAAAAAAATGTATATGAACAACCTGATGGCACTCGTCAGAGGAACAGCCACCTCCGGCGAGCGTTCTATGGCTTCAGGTGGCATGCTCCAAAAGGCGCTTGTTGCCCACCAGGAACCCAGGGGAAATACAGGATGATACTTTTCCACTTAAGCTGAGGCTTCCTGAAAGCTCGTGAGAAAACCTGTGCCCACCGGTGGCAGGGACGGGTGTGGACTGGGAGCTCCTCACCGCCGCAGCCCGGCAAGCACAGGCCCCGCCAGGCCGGGCTCGCCGCGAGCACAGCCGGGCCAGGCCATGACGCTGCCCGGCTCCTGCCGTGCCCTGGGCGGGGCACCCCGGCCCGGCCCGGCCCGGCTCGGCAGCGGTGCTCTGGCCCCACCTCATGGCGCCCTGCTGCACAGCGGAAGGCCTCCCCTGGGGCCACCGAGGGAGCACCTTGAGGCCAGCGTAGGTCTTCCAGGCCAGTGGTCCCGTGGAGCGGCTGGATGCGGCCTCGGCGCGGGGCCAGTGGAAGCCGTGGGGCGCTGGCCGGCAGGAGGGAGCCCGGGGACTGCGGGGCCTCCGGGTTCGTGAGGAGCACCAGAGAGTCCCTTCTGCGGCTGGGGCCTTTCGCTCTGTGATGGGACAAGGCCCTGTACACAAACCTCGACCCCGGGGCGAGGGCCCCGCGGCTGCCCCAGTTTATGATGCCGTGAAGGTGCGGCCCATGACAGCCACCAGGTCCTTCCTGGGCAGAGCCAAATCGTTTCTCCACGCTCCCAAGGGGTAACCTGGTAACCGAGAATTACATGTTTAACAAGGCGGTTTTTCTCCGAGGTGAATAGATTCCCGTCTTGCCAATTCTCATGATTTTATCACAAAGCTCAAGTTAATTCATGTTAACTCAAGGTCCCAGCTCCAGGACACAATGGTTATGTGAGAATCTTTTCAAGTAAGTTTCTAGATTTTGTGCCTGAGAAGAGCATTTAAAAAATGTGGCACAGTGACTGGAAAAGTCACAAAGAAGTCTGAGAAGAATGCTGTTTAAATTTCTGATTTTTTTTTTTTTTTTTAGAATGGTGTCACAGTTACAGGATGGGCAAAATCATGATTTCCAACAATTGGCAGCTCCAAATTGGCATGACGTATTTTTAGGAGGTCCAACATAAACATAGAAGATGTGGCAGAAGTCTCTGGGATAGTTAGCACCTGCCTCGGGCTGCCTTAGTCTTGCTCTCTGTCATCTACTGGAGTGTTCTCTTCACACATGTGGATGCTGAATCACACCTTTGACAGATGTGAGATGTCTCAATTAGCTTTAGAAAGTCAGTTTAAACAGCCCTTAACCCCCCGTCTCTAACAAGGCTGTCCAAAACTAGGTGAAGCTTTGTTAGGAAATAAACCTGCCTGTCCCTCCCTCTTCCTCTCAAAAGCAATCACATAAGTGACTCCATTTCTCAATATTCATGACTTAGGTAAGTCGTATTTAAATGGCTCATTTCCAGGTGACTAACTCAGCTTTTTTAATTTCCTATAAGGAATGCTGCAAATATGAGTAGGTAACCGGGTGCGGCATAGATTCAGTGAAGCATAAACAAGGAGTTTTTCAACTATTTTCGTACACACACATACTGAAGAACGCCTAAACCTGATTCTGTCAGTTTAGAATATATATTTGAGGGAGAAGTTAAATAAACTAAGATAAATAGATTTTACTTGCTCAGATAAAAGTTTAGGTGATAGACAAAGATGCTGTAAAGGCAACGGTGTGGATATTGATAAAAGTGTTTCTGCAAATTAGTCATTTCTAATGCATTCTTTCAGACTGCTCTGATCAGCTCAAGACTTCTAAAATTATTTTTTCTGTCTGGGAAAGAAGTAATTTTCTAGGTTAGTTATGAAAACTTTTTTTGTCACTTAGATATAGTATTTCATTCGTTGGTTATTTTCCCTTCAAAATTAGGGCATTCTTGGGCAACAAGGGATCAGTGTAGCATATGCACTTGAGCTAAACACTGACATGTTCACAGTCCAAATACTGAAATATCATTTAGGCAGAGATTTATTTCCCCATCCAAGGTGAAAACATTTGGATTATTTTTTATAATGCATTTTTAGGCTTACTCAGCATAAACATTGAAGCAGGTGCTTAAACCCCATTTATTCTTCAAGCTCAGCTCCCATTGACCCAGGTTTAATAAGAGCTGAGCTTCTTGTCTACACTGGGCAGGGTTTTGAAAAATCTTGTGAGACTGTTCCTCTGGGCACCTCAAAATTTCAAAAATTAGGTTTTTTTATTCAGATGACAGAAAGTAAACAATTCTACCCCCACATTATTGTTGCTATTGTTTTTACTTTTATTTTTATTATTTCTATGACTAAGTCTGTAACAGTGTTCATTCAGTACCTCTGTCCTTTTCAAGTGTAAGAGCAGAAGTGTCTTCTTGGGGTAAAACTAATTCTGAATTCATCTCACACATTTATTTCTCTGGTTTTCACATAAAGAATTGGGAATCCATTTATTAAGCGGCTGGTTTGTTAAATAAATTCAATATCTTAATGCCTTATTTTCTGAGATGGATATTTTAAGTGGAAATTCAGATTGAAGATTAGCACTGAAGTTTTGAGTTGTACATAGTGGCTCTGTGTTGTTCCTCAGTTTCTTGTGAGGAACAGTCTACTCTGCTGCTGCAGGTCTGGTTCAGTTTGGCACCAGTTCATATCATGGAAGACCTTAGACATAAAGACAAGTGACTGGACTTAAATATCTCTCTCTGCTTGAGTTCAGATTATACCTCAAGTTGGGCATATAGTTTCCTAAGCATTCATGCACTTCATCCTCCTGAATCAAGGCCTGTTATGATCCTATGTACTTAAAGTGAATTTTCCACGATAGCCATAGAGTAAAGCTAGAGATGTTTCTAACTCTGAGTACCAATCAGTACAGTCACTAGCAGCTCATTTCAAGAACTAATCTTATACAGATTCAGTTGTGGAGTGGTCAAAGTGTTTTGAGTTACATGTACAGTATGTTTAAAAAAGACAATAGAAACAACAACAGAATTATTTTCGAGTGTGCCAGATTGGAACCAGCAGATTAAGAGATCTCTATTTCCTATTTTTCTTTTGCACTTTGCAGAAATATCTTTCTGTGCTTTTGTCTGAACATTATTTATTATAAAAATAAAATATATTATGTAAATGTGAGTTTAATGTCATTTTATATGACTTGAGATAAAATATTATAAAGAAGATTAATCCCACGGCTTCCTATAAAGTACAGAATACATGTTTATTTTGGACAAAGAAAACCAAGTCTTTATTTGAAAAGATGTGATTAAATGCATAAGTTTAGATTATATTGTCATGCTAATTATGAGTGGTAGAAACCAATTAGGAGTAGTGCTACCAAATCACCAGACTACACTGCATATTCACTAGTATACCTTTACTGCTCTACTGTTTTTTTGCTGTAAGCAGATAAAAGTGAAAATATTTCCTTTAAAAGTCCATATTGTACATTTTGAGCTAGATCTTGTTCATTGTGCTTTCATAAACTGTCCCACAGAAGTTAGTAGAACTACTTGTGAGAGACAGAGAGGCTCTGTCTATAGGAAATATATATGGCCGCTTTAGCTAGCAATTAAAGCAAAAATACAAGATGCAAAAAAACTTCTTTCGATTCAAATGCCTATTGTTTGAATAAGTAAGGTTGGTAATCTGTCATTTGCAAAATACTGGAAGTGAGATTTTCATTGAACCTAGTATGTGAATGACATGTATTTCTCAACATTACACACCTCATTTATCATTCTGGAATGAGGACCAAGTACCATATGAATGTAGAGTTTGTGAAGGTATTGCCTCACAGCCCTGGAGGCTGATGACCCCTTTATCTACACAGCAGGTAAGGCACAAATAGTGGCAATGTGAGCTCTCTTTGCAGTCCCCTGCCAGTATGCCTGACTGCTAAGCTGGGGGAACAAAGGAAAGATAGCATATGGATAGCAGATTGTAGGAGCGCTGAAAGAGGACTGAGGAAATCTATGTTGGGTGTGTGGCTCTGCCAAAGATCTCTTGTATGACTTTGGCCTTGTCACTTAATCTCCTTCTGTCTCTGTTCCCCTCTGCAAACAGGGAGAAGGCGTCTCTCCTCTCCCCCAGGCTTTGCCTGGAAATCTGTTCAGACTCTGAGTTCTCTTGGACAGTGTGCTTGTGCAGCATGAGGTGGAGTAAGACTGAGCTTCATTGGATCCTTTAAGGGCTGCTATCATACGATTAATAGGAATTACTATTAACAGCAGGGTAACAAGAAATCCATGTCTTTTTGATAGATTTTACTCATCTTCTCAGGCCATTCAATCTTTGGCCTCTGGGTGAAGGGTATGAACAAGGTAAGCAATTAGTGTCAGGAGCAGAGATGTGAATTCTTCTGTTATAGGCTTGAAAACAATGCTGAAAATAGTGGCATTGGTGTTCTCTTTTTTCACCTGTCTTAGTGTCTTTGGAAGACATTTGTGCCAAAATAACATCAGAGTGTTTCTGCAACACACAAACTGAAGTGCTGTGCAAAAGGCTGTATTTTGCCTTACTTTGGCCTTGGATATTACTCCCTGGGGGATTCAAAAAGCCCTCAAAAAATGTAAAGGCTAGGGTGGGAACTGTGGTTTCTACGTCTCTGTTACAGACTGTGCATGTTAGTGGGGCAATATAAAGAATAAATAATAATGCACAAACACCGCATTCTGTGAGCTTGTCTACCAGTTGTGCTGATGCATTACATGATATAACCACTGCTAATGAATTGATTTAGGATTTGATTTTTAGCTTCACCTAAAATGCATGTCTGTTTTGCACCTGCAATCTTGCAAATATAAGTAATTTCATGTGTCATTTTTTGGACATACCCACTGGTGGGTATAACTGATGCCGTTTAGGGACAAGATTTTTCAGAGGAGCTGTAGAAATGGAATTTCAAAATTACCTGAATGCTTAAAGCCTCTGTGCTCTTATATCTTTCTAAGTATACATCAGTGTATCTTCTCTCCCGACATAGGTGTTGCTGTTCTAGAGGATATCACTTGCTCCTGCTGTTATGCAGATGTGCAAAAGAAAACTGGAGAAATAATGTAATCAAAAACCAAACCCAAGCACACAAAGATGAGGGGACTCACTATTAGAGCTTGAACTCCCATTTCCAAAACAACTAGTGAGTTGCCTCTGGGTAGAGTTTGCAGTGGAAGGCTGGCTTTATTCACATCAGCAAGATAAAATAAGGCCAGGTTCTTCATTCTGGGAGTGAATGGCTGGGCAAGATTGGGTTTTCAACACCCATTCCAAAGGCTTACTCTGTGGTGACTGTTGAATATGTAAGGCTGGAGCCCAGTATCCAAATTTCCATGGTCAGAGGTAAAGGAGATGTCACCTGAAACCCTTCAGAAGGTAGAATTTTCTTAATGCTCTGTCTTGTGCAAGCCCATTGAAAGAGCACTTCAGAGGGCACCCATTTCTTACTAATGTAAACTTTCTGAGGAGTATCCAAAGATATGACCTCTAGGTGAACCTTTAACCTTCCCCTTAATTATTTGTTTGAAGACAGTGTGGAGTTCTCCTGCTGAGAGCCAAGGCCCATAATGCTTCGCAGCCCTGGGAGCAGGGGGGTGTGTGCAGGGAAGTGGAGAGGGACATAAATAAGGGGACCACCAGATGTAAATAATAAAAGTGGTTGGGGTTTAAATAAAAAAAACGAAAAAGCAATTTGGTTTCCCTGAAGAGTGGCCTGATTGAAGAAAAGGGGTTAGTAAGATGGTAAGTGTGTGCGTGTGTGGGGGAGTGTTTCTGTGATTTTTTACAGGCCTAAATAAGTGTTCATTCCATTCTTTAAAACCTTGCCATCTGTATACACCATTAGAAGCTCATGGGAGAAGAGAAAACAGTCTTATCAGGCTTTCCTGTTAATCTCTATTGGCCTTAACTTTAGCTGATAAAAGGCATGCTGGATGGAGGAGGTTCAGGTCAGCCTCCATTTGGTCAGGGTGGCAACATTACTGGAAAGTAGCTCAGCAAATAAGTCCTATCATGGACCTTTTTCTTTGAGAACGGAAACATGCCTCGAAATCACAGCGCTGGGGCAGGAGATGCCTCAGTCAGGAGGGAATAAATGAGTACATTGGCTGTGTCTGAGTTTTTAATACCTGAAGTCATGACTAATTCTGAGCCAGGATGACATTTCTGACAACTGAATGATACTTTTCTTAAAGAATAAAGAATGTCTTTTGGATGTAAACAGAGAGATGCAAAAGAGCCCTTTAGTGTTACTTGTAGTGTTTATGCTTCTGTCTAGTGAAATTTCCATGACTGCGATTACAGAAGGTGCAATCAAAGGTGTACCACTGTCCTTTATTATCTGCAGAGGAATTTAACCAGGGGGTGTGAGGGAGTGAGGGAAGCACGACAAAAGGCCTTGCAGAGTTGATGCTATATGAAGGCTAGCAATTTACTAAATGAGCAAATGAACTTAGTTTTCAGTTAACTGACTGAAAGACTTCGCTAGGCATTGGATCGGGCCCAATGGCAATTATTGGAGGCTGTTTTGGATGATGGGCATGTTAGTATTTCTGAAGAGGATTAAACACTAGTATTCGACTTCATTAGCACTCCTTAAGGGTCACCAGCCGAAAGCCTGAGCTGTGAAAAAGCACACAAAACCTGCGCTAAGGCTCCAAATTGTTTCAAACACAAAGAGGAGGGACAAAAACAAGTGTGGCTCCTGAGTGATAGAAAATTGCCCTGTTTTGAAAGATATTCCGTGAATGGGCATGTTTTAAAATTATTTTAGGGAAATTAATTTAGCTTAGCTTGTGCTGATGTGGGTTGCTGCACATTAAGCTAATAAGAAATATGCAAGCACTTATTTTTTGATTACCAGCAAAATTAAATCCAGGCTCCACAGCCAACTAACTGCCTTTACCAATGCTCAAAAGCCTCAGCAACCACCCCAGTTTGAGATTAAAAAAGGTTATTTTGGGCCTAATATTAACCACATGTACCTGTGACTGGGAGTTTCTAACGAGTTGAAAGGTGCCTGAGTTTAGGGCAGGCGGGCGGTCGCCTTGCACGGAGTGTCCCCGCTCAGACACAGAGGTGGCCCCCAGCTGGCACTGACCTCCAAACGACCCTTGCCTTTACAGGCTCCAACTAGCAGGAGTTGCAGAAGAGCAGAAGTCTTTCTAGGCCGGCACTTATTGCTGCTGTGCTGGTGATAAAACTTCAGACAGTCTAATTGATGGCTTTGCTGACCTAACGATACCTTGTGAAAGCACAGAGTGGAAAAGCCTGGTCCTCATTTATGGCCAGCTGCAAGGGGAGCTGGATCCCTAAGATGGAAAGGGGAAAAGAAAGTCTCTCAGCCTGTGAACTTTAACCAGGATCTGAGCCACTTAGAAGAAGTTAAAGAAACAATTGTCTTTTAACACAAGTTTTCGGTCAAAGCCTTCTGGCAAATCCAGCTTTAAGCTGGCTAGTAAGATAAGCATGTTACCAGTTACAGTTTCTGAGCACTTAGAGGAAAATCCTTTAAAGTGAAATTATACTCTTTTAAAAAAGCAACGCGAAGCAAAACACATTTCCACACCACACTAAAATCTTGTCAGTTTTAAAGCAGAGATGTTCTCAAAACACAGAAGCAAGCTGATGAAAGGACTTGTATTCTTTGTATTCTGTTGCAGGTTTATTAATGCCAGAAGAAGAATAGTACAGCCTATGATTGACCAGTCAAATCGAGCAGGCAAGTTCCAAGTAGTATCTGTATTCAAGTCCCACAGGCGCAAATCCTCATCAAGTTATTCTTCAGGAGTCCCATCACCTGGTAAATAAATGCTCCAACCAGGCATTCTGGGAGATTTTTTTTTTCTTATGTCCCCAGAATTCCGCTCTAGGAAGCAACTTCGCTAATTGGTGCTAATTGGAGATTTCCCACCCTGACTCTACTGAAACTGCTTTTTATTTTCTCTCTGAATTGGTAATTGGGTAGAAGTAGTAGTGCCACAAGCAGTTTGTTTTACTGTGAGCTCTTGAATTACTCATTGCTTGTCTGCATCCAATCAGCAGGACAATCTCATTTTCTTGCTACCCACAACCCCTTGGTATATGCATTGCTTTCACTTCTGGAAGGCAAGCTGTAAAACTCATTGTATCCATTCATTTGCTTTGACTATTCACAATGTGCTACTAATGTGACATGGTACCATACTGCCAGAAAATATTAAAAGATTATTACTTTTGTTTAAGAATGCACCAGATATGTTTACATTAAAACATATGATTTTTATAACTATACCTTTTCCATGTTTCCATTAAAGCACTCGGAATATGTAATACTTTACACAACAAGTGGTGCCATGTTAATCATTCCACTTTCTAATATGCATTTCCTCAGCATACTAGGGAGTTGAGGTTTCCTGACATGAGGTTATGGAATAAAACTATTTTCCATGTGGTGATGACTGTTGTCACTAACAAGGGCTTTAACTTGATGGTGATTTCGCCTGCTGCTTCACTTAAAGGTTTTTGAAAAGGTTATTAAACCTTTGGGAAACTCTTCCTATGTAGCATTAATTTTCTTTTTCATTAACAGGTGAAAAAGGGGAAAAGCACTAACTCAACTAACCATGAAAAACATTAAGCCAAATACAGAGTGTATATGTAAATAGGAAAAGACATGTCCAGAATTTCCCTATTCTTTCTAGAGTAGGTGAGAGTGGTTTCATAAGTTTTATTAAGTTTCATCATAAATACACTGTGTCACAGATGCTAGATTCACAACTTTGTGTAATTAGAGAGGAACAGAATAGGTACTTACTTCGTTAAGAAAAAACACATAGCACTTCAACGGGTTTCCACTGTTTTGCATTAAAGGTAAGTAGAGAAGCAGATCCTAAGCAAGTGAACTGACTTGACAAACTTGTTTATTGAGCCCCCCTATAGCATTTTTATTCTATAGTCCTGGTAACATAATCAGCTCATAAAAAGCACAACCTGAGTTTAAACTGACAGCCAAGATATTGTATATAGCGTTTCAGTGCTGAAGCTGGAACAATTGCTGATTGTTTGGTATGTCTTCTTTTCTTTCTCCTCTGTGTCCACGATTGACTACAATCAGGTTTTCTTCTTGATCCTTCAGTGAGCCAAGGAGCAGCATATAGTCCAGAGGGTCAGCCGATGGGAAGCTTTGTATTGGATGGTCAGCAGCACATGGGAATCCGGCCTGCAGGTAGAGTCTTTGTGTCCTCGTCTGCAGCTGTGCTAGCCTCCTCTCCCCCATTGCTCTTCACCAACCTCACGTCTCACAACTCCCTTCCTCGTAAGGACTCACATTTGCCTGTTTGCCTACCTTGCTTGTTTCTTTTGCACCTGGGGTGTGGTCAGGGGAGGGGGGGAAGGAAAAATGTAAAACAAACAAAAAACCAAACAAATGAAAACTCAGAACAAGAA